>NW_027398890.1:0-9571 GCF_003265705.2 Callorhinus ursinus | reverse complement strand
TATATATATATATATATATATATATATATATATAGGAATATTATGCAGCCATCAAAAGGAATGAGATCTTGCCATTTGCAACAACATGAATGGAACTGGAGGATGTTATGCTGAGTGAAATAAGTCAATCAGAGAAAGACATGTATCATATGACCTCACTGATATGAGGAATTCTTAATCTCAGGAAACAAACTGAGGTTTGCTGGTTGGGGGGGATGGGAGGGATGGGTTAGCTGTGTGATAGACATTCCGGAGGGTATGTGCTATGGTGAGTGCTGTGAATTTTGCAAGATTGTTGAATCAAAGATCTGTACCTATGAAACAAATAATGTAATATATGTTAAGAAAAAAAAAGAAGAAGATAGCAGGAGGGGAAGAATGAAGGCGGGGAATCGGAGGGGGAGACGAACCATGAGAGATGCTGGTCTCCGAAAAATAAACTGAAGGCTCTAGAGGGGAGGGGGTGTGGGGATGCGTTAGCCTGGTGATGGGTATTAAATAGGGCACGTTCTGCACAGAGCACTGTTTGTTATACACAAACAATGAATCATTGAACACTACAAAAAATTTATGATGTAATGTATGGTTACTAACATAACAATAAAAAATTTAAAGAAAAAAAAGAATTCCTAAGTAGTTGATTCATTAATGACCTTAGTTAGCTTTGTTTTGTTTGTTTTTTGGGATGTGGTGCATTACATTCTTTTAAAGATTTTTTATAAGCTAACTTTAATATTCAACAATATTAGAAGTTGAAGATAAACTTGTAGACTTAAAGAAGAATTTAAAATAATACATTTTCCAACATGATAGCAAGTATTATTTTAGTCATAACATTTACAGAGACTTTCCATATTTATCAACTGAACTTATGCATTCCATAAACATTCAGGACTACCCAATTATGACAAGCAAAGTGCTAAGGAGAGAAAGAAAAATATTACTTGTCATCAGCCCCAAAAACATAGGAGAGAGGGAAACAGTAGCACAGATCAATGATTGTGAACACTATAATTGCTTGATAGAAATCTTTGAAGAATGTTAAGAAAAACATTAAGAAGGAGGAATAAAACCAGGCTGATCTCCTAAATTTACAAGAAATGGTTAAACTTGGCCTGAGTTATAGACCTGAGGGAATGGTAAATCCACAGTGTCATGGGCCAACATTTATATCTCTGGAATTTACAGGTATTGTCTTGCGTCTAGGGGACCCAAGTGTGGCCAGAGCAAGATTTGACTTAAAATGGGCTAGGAGCTGGAATATGAGTGACCAAATGTGTTTGGTAGTCAGGATGCCACTATTACAGTATTATTTAATATTTTTCTGATAGATGCAGTTATGGAAGCAGAAGGCAAGTCACCAATTCTCCTCAGGAGGAGAAGAAATAAATTAATTGTGAAGCATCCATACAAAGGGCTATAACTCAGTTTTGCAGTGATGTGATAAGAGGAGTGAGATAGATCTATATGTGCTGTTATGAAATGATCCATACTGTAAGTGAAATAGCAAGACATAAAATAGTATCTATAATGAGCTTCCATTTATGTAAAGAAGATATGTGTATATGGGTATACATTTATACATGCATGAACAATTTTGGGGTGATACATATGCACAAATGCACAGAGTAGTATTCATCCTGTTTGCTTTTGGTGATGGGACTGGAATTATGGAATGCAAAGAAACTTTACTTCTCATATATCTTTTTCATCATTTTTATTAGCCATAGCATGTATAATTAATCTTTGAAAGACATTACTTAAAAATCCATAAAGATAAATTCCTTAAATAATTTGGCTTTTAATATTTGTTTTACATGAAAAAAATCACATCTTTACAATAGTCATACCACAAATTCTCTGCTCCATATTTATTCTCTTTCATAAGTATACTTTTGGTCATACTTTTTAAGTTGTCATTTTAGAGACCATTTTTTTCTTGATTATTCTTATATATACTATAATTTAAAGTTAGTACTACATCTCTTATCTACTATTTCTTTGGAAAGACATTGAATCATAAATTGTAATGACTAATATTTTACCCTAAAAAAAGTTACTCATTAGTAGTTCAAAGTGAAGACAATTAAATTATTAAATTTAACATATACACTCAAGACTAGTGGTATAGGGTCTATTGTTTACAAAATAAGGTGTATAAACCCATGCTCTAAACTTTAGTACAAGTATGACCTTTCTCAGTATCTAATAAAATATCTTACTTCAGTTTCCTATTTACCTTATGGCAAAACTCTGGTTTCATTACATAATGCTGAATCTGGAAACAAAAACATTAATTGAGAATTTCAATTAATATAAAACTTTTAAACTGGAACCTGTTTTTGAATGGCTCAAGAAAGAATTTTGTTTTTGATGAGATCAAGAAGCAGAGATGGCAACAAAACAAAGGAAGTATTTAAAGGTAAAATAAAGTAAATAATTAGCTATTGAAATGAACAAGGATTCTTCTTCAGATTGTGAGACAAAAAGAAATGGTCTCCATTCGGAAACATTTAGGTGGCTCAGACCCAAAATGAGTTTTTAAGCATAAATAATCTAAATTTATTTAAGTGTAGAGAAATTGTCAACTTTTTACTTTGACTTTACTTTTACATGGTTTTATAACACCTTTTATTTCCTTCACACTGAAGTAGTAACAGTGGTGACACTATGCCTAAGACAATTCTAAAATCAGCATGAGACAAATGAGGTTTTCATCTTCAACAGACAAATCTGAGGTTAAACAAGGGGAAATTTTAGTACTGTTCTGATTATCTGAGATTAGGTTGCATCACAGTGATGGAAGCTTTGTAATTAAGTTGCTGCTTCTTTCTTCATTGACTCTGATTTTCAAGGCTACTAATATGCATGTCAATGGCATTAAATAGAGAACCTAGGTTCCAATAATTTTCAGTAAATGGGAAATGTTCTTACCATAATGATAATTGGTATCTTGGGCTCTAAAACAACAAATTATTTCTTCATTGATTTTGGCTTCTCTAACCTCTCATTGATTCTTACCATTATTTTCATTTTTCTAAGAAACAGATTCAGTTGTTTAAGTAAACTATTGGTCAGGAAGGTTTTATTGTGGTTGTTGTTTTACCTATTTTTGATGTTGATGTTTTTAATAGTGACATGATTGAATATACCCAGCCAATAACCTACTATTATTATTAATTTTTATTATCTATATGCCTATACTATTAGAAATTTTTCAAATACTATAATTTTCATAAAGTAATTATAGAACATTATAAGAAAACTCTTTGCAAAGTTACATATTAATATATTTGTCTATTTTTTGCTATTTTGTTTCAGTAACTAATTTTCAATAGTAAAAGAATATTAAATAATATCACTAATAGGGGTGCTTGGGTGGCTCAGTTGTTAAGCATCTGCCTTTGGCTCAGGTCATGATCTCAGGGTCCTGGGATTGAGCCCCATATCGGGCTCCCTGCTCGATATGGCTCCGGAAGCCTGCTTCTCCCTCTCCCACTCCCCCTGCTTGTGTTCCCTCTCTAGCTGAGTTTCTCTCTGTCAAATAAATAAATAAATAAAATCTTTAAAAAAATAAAAAAATAATAATATCACTAATAGACATTTGCTTCTTATAATCATTTTGACCATTACTCCAATGTCATTGTTCTCCTTTGTATGATTGACACAAAATGAACCTGTTTTTTTCTGCAGCCTAAAGTCTTGCTAATCTGCTTTTTCTGTGACATTTTAATAACACATGGCACATTAACTGCTCTATTAAGAAGCCTGTTTATTAAAGAAGTAAAATAGTCGATAATAAAAATGAAATAGTAACCATCTTACCTCCATGAGATAGCAATGAAATGGAACAAAGAATAACTATTCTTATAATTTGTTAAATATAAAATAATGGTGTAATATATTTAGGCCTAATATATCTGCCCATTCATTGTACACATAGCTATAGTGTAAGTTCAACTTTTAACTCCTCCACTATAAAAAATAAATAAAACAAAGGGTAAGTAAAGGCCTTCAAAGTCTCAGATATTCTTAGACCAGGGAGAGGTGAACATTATTTCCTCAGGGTCCTTTAGTGATTTTGATACAGATATTTACAGTTAAAAGCTGAGAACTAGGTTAAACTTCCTATTAAAAATCAAAACAAAACAAAACAAAAACTTGAGTACCTGCTTTTTGTTGAATTCACCAAAAAATAACTCAATCTATAGGATGTGGGACTTGTTAAAAACATAGGTGCTAGAAATCTAGCAGCAAATTCAGATTCATTATCTATCTCACATAGCTTAGGAATTTTTATTTGAACTAGTACCACATTTATTCTGATGTAGATGTTAGATAAACACTAGCCTAGGGATTTTTTCAAATTTATCACTTTCAGTAATTAAATTTTTACGCTGCCCAAAGGAAAAGGGGCACAGGAGACTTACAAAACAGACTTAAAACAAACTGATAAAATATAATGATTGTTACTTAATAACAAGAAACAACTAAACAGGTTAGACTGTGTTGTCTTTATAGGATTGTGTGTGTGTGTGTGTATTCTTTGTGTGTATCACTGTCCTTTTGAAAATATTCTTTTGTGATAGGTTAGCTAAATAAAAATATTTAATTATTGAATTTTATAGCTTATATATATCTGATATATAAAGTTTCTTAACTTGATCTTTTCTTCCTCACCAACTGTTGCAGGAACTTATTAATTGCCTATATACAGACTAGACTCCATGTATTCTTTTATTTATGTACCCACTCATTCATGTGCCCATTCATTCATTCATTCATTCAACAACAGCAAACTATCATTTATCTGTAATACATTGCCATTTGCTAGGAAACTACAATGATTATTAAATTTAGAGTACTTTTGAGGTTTAACATTTAATCTGGGAAAAACTCTAATAACAAGATAGAAAAGGATTCAGTGCCATATTTCAAATATGGATCAAGTGCAAAATAGGTGAATTTAGCCCCATTTGATAGAGATTTTGAAACTCAGAGAGATCAAACTACTTATGTTCATATAAATGGCAGAGAATAGAATCTAACCCACAACTATCTCAATACCGATTCTGCCATCATGTCACCATAAATGAGATTGCAGGGCAAAGTATTCGAAGAAAAGAATGAGCAACAGCATCATTCTTTTATGTTTTGTTTTATTAAAATGTATTTATTATTATTAAACCTTTACTATATGGCAGATTACATATATGGATGTGTATATATGTATGTGTCTCTATGTGTGTAGGTATGCTGTAAAGCAAAATAACAACAACAACAACAAAAAACCCAATGCATTAAATTGGAAATTTAAAATGTGGAAAAATCATAGCTCTAAAATTTCTCCTTTACCCTGACTGAGTCTCATACCTCTCACTCCTTTCCTTGAAATTTGTGGAATTTTATTTCACACTTTTCTTTCTTTTGTTACTAATTTTATCATATATGCATGTATCCCCTTATCCCTCTTATGTTTCTGACATTCATTGTTTTTACTAAGCATTATCTTTGCTAGAGATAGCTAGGTTGATGCACATAGCTATAACTCATAAATTGTAGCATAATGTCCATTGTATGAATGTACTATATTTTATATATCCAGTATATTGAGATAATTACTTTTGTTATATTGTGATTTTTCTGTTACATAATTGCTTCTATAAACATCTTGTCTCATGTACACATGCCCTAAACCCTTTTCTAGAAAGTTTCTCTCTTAAATGGAGTTGCCAAGTATTAATATTTTCAACTTATCCAGATAAAATTAATTAACTTTCTAAAGTTGTATCAACATACTTTCTTATGAGTAAATCACACATGTTCAACCATATTTTATTGTAATTTTTCATTAGGATTCCCATTCTCACAAGTTTGTTGGCATTTTTCTATTTTTATTCTGTTATGCCATGAAATATTTTATCCATTTTACTATTGAGTTGTTATTTTCTTATTAATTGTAGTGTTTTAAAATATATTCTAGGTTCTAATAACTTGTCATTTATAAGAGTGGCAAGCTTCCAGTTTGTGTTTTCTACTTTTCCTTTCTTTATGGTAGCCTCTGGGGAACAACTGCTACAACTTTTAATGTTGTTAATCTCTGCTTATCCATTTTTTAATATTTTTCACTCTTTTTAGTTTAAGACTCCTCTATACAACATTAATAAAGATATTTTCCTATATTATCATTTAAAAACCTTTAGTATTTTTGTCTTTCACATGTAAATCCACATGTAAATCCAATTCATCCTGGAATTGATTTTTTTGTGTGAAGCAAGGATTTATTATTTATTTTTGTGATGCAAGGATTTCATTTTTTATTCTTTCATTTGTTGAAAAGTCCATCATCTCCCCACTCGTCTCCAAAGTCAATTCTGTTATGGCTCAAGTTTTCATGTATGAGTGGTTTTGCTTATCAGTTCCCTTATCAGTTTCATTGGATGATTTATCAATTCCACCCTGTTTATTTTAATGTAACTGATATGAGTTAGGATAATTTTTCACACATATTCTATTTCTCCAAGGATGTATCAGATATTCTTTACAGATGTATTTCAAATCAACTGTTCAAAATATATTCAAGTCCCCAGTGAGGTTTTGAGTGAATTGGGAAAGACTGACATCTTCTTAATCTTGAGTGTTCACAAAATAGTATAATTTTTCACCAATTTTAAGAATTTTATTTGCAGTCTTGTGACCAATAGGAAACCATGGATGTGATTGTGTCTGAATTCCAAGGCTAGGCTAGAAAAGGCATTGCATCCTCTGCCTTGGTCTCTGGACTGCTTGCTGTTGGAATAGCCAGCTGCCATGTATGAGGATGCTCAAGCAGCACAGTGGAGTGACCCACTGGAATGGAACAAACATGCCAACAATGTGAATAAAACATCTTGGAAACTAATCCTTCCTAAGATGTAGACCCAGTAAACATTTGACTGCAACCTCATGAGAGAACCTGAGTCAGAGATGCCCAACTTAACCACCCCTGAATTGCTGACATAGAACATTATAAAAAATAATAAATCATTACTGTTGTTTTAGCTTGCTAAATTTTACAGTGATTAGTTAAGTAGCAACAGATAAGTAATATAGTAATAAATTAAAAATATAGTATTATAATTAACACAGTTATAATTATTGTGTTATATGGTCAGTTTTTCTGTAGATTTATCTACATGTTTACCATTCTGTGCAACTCTTTGTCTTACTTCTCAGTCTTTACTTTTGGGAAAGACTTTTTGACTTTTCTGCTTATTGAAGTATATGCTTCAGAAGTGACATAAATGAATTTCTGTGTTTTAAGGTTTTTTTCTGCTCTAGTGTGCCTTAAATTGAATTATTTTCTCCTTATATTTGAAAGTAAGCTTGTTGGATTACCATTTTAATTTATCAGTGACTTTCTATTTACATTTTGAAGGCACCATCAATACAAGTCTAATTTACATTAAGTTATAGATTTTTGTTTTGTTTTGTTTTTTCAGAACCTGAAGATAGAGTGAATTCCAGCCTCAAACTAATGTGCAATTCCACATATTTAAAATAAACTTTTATAATTTTTTTGCCTAACCATTCAAAGTCATATCTGACACAAATATTTATGTTTTTACTCTCTTCCGGCTTGTGATTTATTATCATTTTTGTTTGTTTTTTTGTTTCTCCTTTGTCTGAGTGAGTAAACATCCAATCCTCAACAACCTCCCTAGTCTAAGGTCAGATGTTTTGCCTTATGTATACCCAAGGTTTTTCTTTAGTAAGCCTTAGGTTCAGAAGATCTTAAAACTGAAGCTCCAGGCTCTTGGTTAAGTATTAATAGCTCGGGTGTCTGCTGACTTTTTTAGTCTTAGGCTCTATAAATCTTCTGTCTCTAGAAGAGTTATCTTCTTGTCAACTCATCCACATATTTAAAGGAATTGTTACAGTATGTGTTCTGACATTTTTATGTGTTTTGTATAGGTATATTTTAGAATATCTGACTTGTGATATTGCCATAACAAAGGTCCTTGGTATTGAAAATGTTAAGCTGATGTTTTCTAAAACTCAATCTTGTAACATTGTAGGAAATGATGTGGACAAACAAAAAACAAACAAAAATTAAAAGATAATGAAAGCAAAGACTTAGATATGATACATTGTGGCATAGACAGATGATCAATAGGAATAGATAGTGAATGCAGAATAGTTTTTAAAGAGTTCTGTAATGAAGGTCAGAAAAGAGGAAAGAAGAGAGCAGGAATAAAATAATATGAAGATGTTTGAAGTTGCAGAAATTTGTGTTAGATGTCTTCTATCTTCTCCATAAATTTTATGAGGAGCGGATCTGTAGAGATTTAAAGTAGTGGAGTTGAGGAAATATTTTTTAAAGATTTTATTTATTTAATTTATTTATTTGACAGAGAGAGACACAGCGAGAGAGGGAACACAAGCAGGGGGTAGTGGGAGAGGGAAAAGCAGGCTTCTCACAGAGCAGGGAGCCCAATGTGGGGCTCCATCCCAGGACGCTGGGATCATGACTTGAGCCTAAGGCAATGCTTAACGGACTGAGCCACCCAGGCACCCCAAGGAAATGTGGATGTTTGTCCAAGTTTTCTAATGATTGTCTTAGGGAACTAACTAAAAACTAACTTAAAAGCCAGGGTGCTTCCCAATGCCTAGTCAAAGTTGTATAAAATAAATTTGTTGTGGATCCTTTTAGATCATTTTTGTTTTTGTTTTTTGTTTTTCCTATGTATAATTCAGTAGCCATTGTGAAATAGTAAAATCAGGAAATCATGATAACAAATTAAGATGATATTTTTAGATTCTGAACACCTACAAACTCAACAGGAGATCGAAGAGGAGAGTAGCAACAACTCTCTGAACAGAGAAGCGACCACTTACTGGAAGGTAGGACGTGCGGAGAAGTGAATCCGAGGCGATATTCGGGAGGATAGATGGTGGGGGAGGGGCCTCCGCCGGCCGCTTCTGGCAAGGGATAGAGCCGCGGAGCACAAAATCGGAACTTTTAGAAGTCGGCTCCGCGGAGGGACGTCGCTGCACTGGCTAAGCAGGGGGTGGAATCATCCCGGGACAGTGTGGTCTCAGGACCCTTGGGGTCACAGAAAGACTGGGGGTGCCTGAGTGCGCCAGAGCTCCCAGGTATCAGAGCGGGGAAGCCGGCTGCAGAGACAGAGCCAAGGCGCGGGCTCTCAGCTTTGGGTTGCCATAAACTGTGATCCGCGGCCCAGTCGGGCCACTGTTCCTCCAGCAGGGACCCAACAGGCGGCAGAGGCAGGGAGACTCACCTTCCTTCCCAGGGAGGAGTGGCGTGGGAACGCACCGCAGGGATCTGCTGGGTTTGGAGACTCCACACGGGGTCGGGTGCCAGAGATAGAAACGCTCGGTCACAGGCCGGGTGAGCACGGAGAGCGGCCGGAGACCGGGGACAAGGGAGTGACTGCTTTTCTCTGTGGGTGCACTGAGGAGCGGGGTCCCGAGTTCTCAGTTCCTCCAGGTGGAGATTGGGAGGCCACCATTTTTGCCCTGGTCCTCCAAGGCTGTACGGAGAGCTTGCAGGGAACAAAAGCTCCTGAGA
>NW_027398889.1:0-9573 GCF_003265705.2 Callorhinus ursinus | reverse complement strand
TTTTTTTTTTTTTTTAAGATTTTATTTATTTATTTGACAGAGACACAGCACAAGAAGGAACACAAGCAGGGGGAGTGGGAGAGGGAGAAGCAGGCTTCCTGTTGAGCAGGGAGCCCGATGTGGGGCTCAATCCCAGAACCCTGGGATCATGACCTGAGCCAAAGGCAGACACTTAACGACTGAGCCACCCAAGCACCCTCAATGGGTTTCTTTATTCATGGGGTTGTATGGTCATCATTATAATCACTAGAACATTTCCATCACCCCCGAAAGAAACCCCATACCTTTTAGCTATCACCTTGACACCTATGCTTCCTGGCCCTAGGCTACTAGCAATCTAATTTCTGTCCCTATAGATTTGACTATTCTGGACACTTTATAGAGATAGAATCACATAATATGAGACCTTTTGTGACTAGCTTCTTACACTTAGCATACTGTTTTCAAGATTCATCTATGATGTAGCATGTATTAGTACTTCATTCCTTTTTCTAACAAAATAATATTCTACTTTATGGATGTACCATATTTTGTCTATCCATTCATCAGTTGAGAGACATTGGGTTGTTTCAACCTTTGGGTTCTTATGAATAATGCTGCAGTGAACATTTATGTACAAATTTTTGTTTAAATATCTCTTTTCACATCTCTTGGGTATACTCAATAACAGTGCAATTGCTTGGCCAAAGTGGCCTAGTGTTTGAAAAATCCATCCTTCACAATGTGTTCCTGATTCTGTAATTGCTCAAAAATGCAAAACTTATCTTGCCCCTTGGTGAACAAATTCCTTAGTAACTCCTCATTATATAAAGATTGAGGTCCAAACTCCTTAAAATCAAAAGGACACACAAGATCTTTTAGTATCTGACTTCTGGACAACTTTCTAGTTTACCTCCTACCACTCTGCTTCCTACTTCCAAGACTTCAGGGAAACTGAAGTTTCCCAACCATGGGCAAAAACGAGTCAGACTTGAAATTGTGTGCCTGCTTCTGCCTCTCACGATTTTATCTGACCCATAGCTCTCTTAAGTATATTATGAGATAGATTGTGAAATAGTAAAATCTATATTGCAGAGATATTGACAAGGTTAAATAAGATACAGTAAAGGGTCTGGTACATTGTCTATCTTCAGTAGAGGTTGTTCATCATCATCATCATAGTCATCATCGTCATCATCACACTCAGCATCATTACGTCTGTGGATCTTTGCAAGTGCTTTTTTTCCCGATTATAAATTGGAATGTCTTTCCAGCTTTTCTGCAAAATGAATTTCCTCAAGTCTCAGCTCAGAGGTCCCCTATTCTACATCAGAGAGTTTGTGCATTTTATTTTTCTTTATTTACCAAACATGTATATTATGCTTATTATGTTCTTGGTCCCTAAACACTTTTTGTAAATATTAGCTCATTTATTTTTTTTAAGATTTTATTTATTTATTTATTTATTTATTTATTTATTTATTTATTTGAGAGAGAGAGAGAGAGCACGCTTATGTGAGCAGGGGGGAAGAGCAGAGGGGCAGGGAGTGGGAGGGGTGGGGGGAAGGAGGGGGGGAAGAGATCTCCAGCAGACTCAGCGCTGAACTCAGAGCCCGACTTGGGGCATTATCCCACGACCCTGAGATCATTACCTGAGCTGAAACCAAGAGTCGGACGCTCAACGGACTGAGCCACCCAGGTGCCCCCTATTAGCTCATTTAATCCTCATAACAATCATGTAAGATAGGCCCTGTTATTCTTTGTTTGTAGCTGAGAACACTGAAGCACACAGGGATGAATAACTTGCCCAGATCATCCAGCTAGGAAGTGGGAATGCAAACAGTGTGTTAGCAGAGAGCTTATGAGAGGTACCCTCCACCACTTTTTTCTTTTTTACCTTTTCTTTATAATATTATATTGCCTTACAATAAAACTGTGGGCTTTTTGTTTTTCTTTTTTTTAAAGAATGTGATGTTTGTAGAGCTTATGGATCTAACTATGCTGAATGGCCCCTGAGGTCATGAAAGTTGACAGGCTGATGGTTGCTCTCCTGGACCATGGCCGAAGCTCAGTGAGACTGTTCTCTTGGTGGGGACTGTCAGTGCCAATGATTTCCAGTATGAGGTTTTCAGTACTTCGGAATGAACGGGCTCTGAGAACAAATGCTTTTGCAAAAGCCCTCCAGGCTTCGACATTTCCTCACTTATAGAACGGAGGTGGCTGACTTGGATCATCTTTCACATGTCTATTTTTCTACGTGAGATTGAGATAAAGTTCATACCATCAACATCGTGCCTGTTAATGTCTGCTGTGTTAGTCACATTATATAATTTATCCATTCAAGCCTCTTACTGTATTTAATTCTCATTTTCAGCGAGGGAAACAGAGGTAAAAGAGATAGAATTGTGTGTTGCTTAAGAGCATTGTTTCTTAACAAGACTACCTGTGTTCCTCATCCCAAATTCTCCCCTAACTAAGGAAGCATGAGAAGATGTCTTACCCTCTTGCTTCTCCTTACATGTGAATTGGGAATATTCTCTCTTTTTTTTTTTAAGATTTTATTTATTTATTTGAGAGAGAGAGTATGAGAGAGCACAAGCAGGGGGTAGGGGTTGAGAGGGAGAAGCAGACTCCCCACTGAGCAGGAGCCTGATGTGGGACTCGATCCCAGGATCCCGGGTTCATGACCTGAGCCAAAGGCAGACACTTAACCAGCTGAGCCACCCAGGTGCCTGTAAATTGGGAATGTCCTAACAGAACCTAGACCACAGGGTTGTTATGAGGATTTAAAAAGACCATGCCTGCAAAGCACTAAATTCAAGCCTGAGAAATAGTAAGCTATTGTTTTTGTACTTGTCTGAAGAGGCACTATCAGAAAGTGGTACCCACCAGGATAAAGCCGAAAGCCAAAGATCATGCTCTTTTCATAGCACCACATACCTCCCTATCAAGGGATTTCTGAGCTAGAGGTCCTGCTGGTCCTTCAAATCTCAGCTACTGTTATCCTCTCCAGGAGCCTTCCCCAAAGCTCACAGTCTGTTTTAAATACCCCTACTCTGTCTTCCAGTAACCTCCATAATATACTCCTCAGAGTCCTTACTTCACTATGTTATAACAGTTGGATTAACTGTCATCTCTCCCACTGGGCTCTGGGGTTATGAGAGTATCTTCAGGATACAGACAGTTCTCTCAGTGTCTGTTAAAAATGAATGAATGAGTGGATATACGAATGAACAAATGAATGAATGAATGAATGAATGAATGGCAGTGCTAAGTGGGAAGACAAAGAGCCATCTCCTTTTGAAGACCTCCTTTTAAAAAATTTTTCATTTATTTATTTGAGAGAGAGAGAGAGAATGAGAGGGAGAGAGAGAGAGCATGAGGGGGGGAGGGTCAGAGGGAGAAGCAGACTCCCCGCTGAGCAGGGAGCCTAATGTGGGACTCAATCCTGGGACTGTGGGACTCGATTCCGGGACTCCAGGATCATGACCTGAGCCAAAGGCAGTTATTTAACCAACTGAGCCACCCAGGTACCCCTAGACCTCCTCTTTTTTAAGACCAGTTCTAGTAGCACCCATTTTTTTCTTCCTCTATATCCTGATTGAAAAATCAATTTTGAAAACTCAAAATTATTAGAAAGTACACTCAAATTCATGACACCCTGTAAGTCATTAGACTTTACAACTGGTATTATATAGTGTTAATTAAAAAAAAAATTATTAACAGTTTTAAAAGCCTCAAGTACGAGACTTCAAGCAGAGTCAGACATGAATAAATTGGTGTGCTCTTGGAAAACCCATGTTTTGGGAACTATTTTACTCATCTGGCAATTTGGAAACTCTATTATTTTCTGGATGGCATTTTTTTTTCAAGGTCTTCTTAATTTCCAAAAAAACACCCTCTAATCTCTTTCAAAGATTTGTCTCAAGATAGTTGAGTAAATGCAAGAGTGTTCCACATAGTCTAATTGAGAAAGACTCTAGGTCAAAGTTGAATTGGTTGAAAGGAATCTGCCCTGTGGGTGCCTGCCATGCGCAGAGCACATGAATCATAGATGGTCAGGCCAGGAGTAGCATAGCTGTCTGCAGGCTGGGCAGTTTGCAAAGTCATCTCCCCCTGCCTCCTTTGCCTGCTGAGACCATGAAAACATTAGGGACCTTACGGATCACATTGCCCACTATCTTCTTTTCACAGAGGAAGAAACCAAGGGCCATAAAGGTGAAGGGCTTTGCCAGTATTACCCAGTAAATTAATGGCCGGGCTAGGAAAGAACTCAGGCCTTCTGACAACAGTCTAGTACTCTTTCCACTATATGCCACACTTTTCCCCTTTCCAGTTCTCCTTTCTCCAACAAATAGCTGAAAATGACATCTCCTATTAGGTCTTGTCTGCCTTCATTCGAGGCTGGTAGGTCTCTCTCCCTCTCAACCTCCCTCCCTCTCTTTCTCCCTTCTGTCCTTTCTTACATCCTCCCATTTCTTTCCTATTCTGCTAGATATATAATACAGCAGAAGGATGCATAAAATACCTCAAGATCATAAAAACAAATAAAAGAAAAAGTAAGGGTCAAATTATAAGGAGAAAGGAATGAGATAAAAAAATGTATATTATATTAAACTAAATCCTTGGTACAAGGGCAAGTCTCAGATTTACCTCCAAGAGTTCTAACAATGAAGACACAATGCACAAGAATCTTTCTAATAGATCAATTACTTGAGATGACACAATTATTTTTAGTACTGAAACCAGATGGAAATATTCTTCAGAGGTTCCTCATAAGAAAAATATTTGAAGATTTTTTTTCTCCCCCTCTAGGTTACCTGGCCTGGAACAGGCTGAAAAGGTAAGTCCTTAGGAGTTTAATTGGCATTCACCATTAGTAAGCCTTAGCCCAAGTCACAAAGGCGGTAAAAGGCCCTCCTAAAGCTTACATGATAGAGTGACCTCCATGCTCTTCCAAAGGCCCAGTCACTCTCTTCTGCCCTGCCACAATGACTCCGACAGGTGAAGGTTGGATCATGGTGGGAAAGAGACCCACTGAGATCCTCGCCTTTCTTGAGTCCTCCTGTAGAGTCTGAACTGGGACCCATAAAGAGAGAGCAGGAGAGGGTTTGGGTGTTTCTTGCTAATTCAAAGAAGTTTATTCATCATTAGATACTTTCCATGCATCTTCTCTTTTTTCTATTAACACAGATAATGAGGAGTAAATGAAAATTCCTAACAGTCAGGTCATTAATACATCTATTCATATATAGAGAGTGGAAGATCAGAATGAGAACGTAGAGGTGAGCTCTTGAGGTTTCCTTTCACACACAGGTTGTCCAATATCCCCCCAGGAGCTCTATGGTCTTAATAGCAATGATGAAAAATCCGCTTTCATTATCAAATAGCATTCTTTGGGGTTTTGATTTATATCTCAAATAAATTTTTGTACTACAGAATAATTCTGTGTATTGACCATATATAGGGGAACTGTATCAGAATACATCTGAAATAAAGCAGAAGACAGGTAGAAGCCCATCAGCCCATTGATCTTTCCCAGAGAGGCCCTGAGTCCCCAATGGCCCCAAGACAAACTCATTCCCTGGACCTTCCTTGCCCTCTGCTATTCACTACCAGAGTGAAGAGTCTTGGCTTGTAGACTCAGATGGTTCCAGGTAGGAAGTCTTGAATGAGGCAGGTATGTGCTCACAGTATTGTGAAAACCCCAGGGTAAAACTGGACTTGTGAAAGTCCAATCTTATTACGTTTTCTTAAGTCAAATTTCTTCCTCTTGAACTGCTGTGCTCACTGCTCATATATTTAAACTTTTGTAGGTATCAATTTTGGAGTGTGACTTTATTTTTACCTAATTATTTGCTCTTCTCTTATTGACATAAAATAGTCGATGTCTTTTATATTTACCTCAATTCCCTCCAAGATCAATAAGGAACATTTGTCAGTATAATAAGATCTTTTAAGACAGGTCTATTTGGGAAAGAGTCTGAGGTAACACAGACCCACCCCAAAATGCAGGGTCAAGAGAAGGAGATACTCAGAATTCTGATAGGGAGATTGGGGATACTACCCTGGGCATCCCAAAGCATTATTGGAGGGCAGTAGGTAGCAGGATCAGAAGCTGGGTGCCTGGCTCAGCTTGTTCCTTCCACTGTGTGGCAGAGGGCTCAGTCCTGCCAGAGTCTTTAAGGAAGCCCTGGGCCTCAACGTCCCTGTTCCAACCGAAAACCTCATGAGGAGGTGGAGAGCCATCTCTATTCTGTCAGTTTTTGCTCAGGAAAGGGTTAGGGGTTGGCTAAAGGTTCCTTGGTCTCTTTGGTTTATCAGTACATTATGTCTTTGAGAAAAAAATAATTCTTCCTAGGATTTAGAATTTTCAAAGAGGTCTAAAGTGAAGATGTTCAGGAACCAAATATTGATTTTTTCTTCTCTATGGCAGTTATCAGTTTATGGATGAGTTTTTAATACGCAATATTAAGAACACAAAAAAGCATTTCTCTTTTACAAAACAATATGCTGTCCACTTTTTGAAAATATCTCCAATAAACAGAGCTATGCAACTCTGGGGCAACGTGGCACTTTGTGGTCATTTGTTACAGCAGTTCTAGCAAATGAATACAATAAAAAAAATCATCATCCCTGTCCTTAAGGAAATTTATAATCTCCTACATGGAAGTGGATGGCTCAGGCAGGGCCTTAAGAGCTACACTAACTAGAGCTTCAAGAGCGTCAGAAGCAAGAGAGTGAGAGATCATCTCTGTGAACAGGAAAAGCCTCAAGTAGGGAGTAGCTTGTGAATATTCAAAGAGTGGACTGAATTCGACAGGTAGAAATGGGGAGTTTGTCATGGAATGGTATCTCAAGTAGAGGGAATTATGGGAGAAAAAGAGCCAAAACTTAAGATGTTCAGAGGATCTCAAATGATTCAGCTTGGTTAAATTCCACCTATGGAATAGAGTTCTAGAAAAGCAGGGAAGTAGTATCAGAAAGGCCCAGAAACAATGTGTGTATTTTAACATATTTCTGTGCCAGAGAAATTTGAGCTGGTATCAAGATCATCCAGCTCAGTACTGTTATTTTATACATAGAAAAGGAAATTAAAGGATGGACTTACTTTCCCCAAGATCAGATAGCTAGGTCTGGAATAAAGTTAGTACTAAAATCCAAATCTTTTGCTTAGTAATTGAGTCATCTCTATAGTAAATTTATGTCTTTCAAATACTGCTTACTCTCTGGCCTGACTTTTTAAAATTTTACTACTAAATATCAATTAACTGTTACTTTTTGAGCCTCAGTTATTTATATTCAATAGTAATTACCTATCTGGTTATGGGTCAGAAACACACCCAATAAATCTTTTCATAAAGATTCCTAGTGGTGTCGCTGGGCACCCTCCCAACCTTCCCCTCCATCTTTCCCAACCTTCTATAGCCCCTAAAATAGGTCTAGGAAAGCCAGCATTTAGAATGTTTTATTTCTAATATTATGCTACATATGAAATCTTTCAATATAGAAAATTAAAAATAGAAAACTGACCCATTATCTCACTGCTCTGCTAATTCTTGTTGACTTTTTTCTTTTAATGAAACACAAATACATCATAAGAAAACTCAAATACTTCAGAAAAACAAACAGTATAAATAAGAAGTAGGAGCTCTCCTTAGTTTGCTCCCAGGTCTTTCTCCAAACATACATCACCAACGAATTCTTGTTTGTCTTTCCAGAAAAAAAAATTATGTGCAATTGTAAATGTTTTTCTTAATGTAACACTATACACAATGTGCTGTGCCTTACTTTTTTATTTTCCTTAAAGATATATCTGGAATCCTTCAATATTACAACCTACAGAGCCATTTCTTTTAGCAAAGCTTTATAATATACCATTATAAAGATGTGTCATCATTTAGTTAACCAGCCCCCCATTATTTCCAGAGTTTTGTTATTACAAACTGCTGAACAATATCTTGTACGTACATCTAGAATGTTTTTTGTTTTGTTTTTTTTTACATCTAGAATGTTCTTGCAAGTATATCTTCAGAATAAGTTCCTAGTTGTAGAATTACTAGGAATTATCATGCGATATTCCGAGCTAAAGACCCTTTAATACTCCCCCACCCACTGCAGGTAGAATCAAATCCAAATATCTTTATTACCAAGTTGCCAAGACCTGGCCTGCTTGTCTCTTTAACCTGTCAGTTACTCTTTATCTGTAACCTGGGTTCACACCAACCTTTTGCCCTACTCTTGCAAACTCCTTTCTTACCCCACGACTTTTGTACTTGCTCTTGCTTCTTGTAACTTTCTGCAAGATGTGGCTGCCTCTTTACCACTCTGGTTTCAAATCAAAATCATCTTCTCTGTGAGGCCTAAAAGGACTTAAATGAGCACTTCTATCCCTTTCGTCATACTGATTTTCTTTTTTTCATTTTTTTTTTTAAGATTTATTTTTGAGAGAGAGAGAAAGAGTGTGTACATGTACAGGCATGGGGGGGTGCAGTTAGCAGGCCGGGGAGGAAGGGGCAGAGGGAGAGACAGTCTTTTTTTTTTTTTTAAGATTTTATTTCTTTATTTGAGACAGAGAACAAGATGGGGGTGGGTCAGAGGGAGAAGCAGACTCCCTGCTGAGCAGGTAGCCCGATGTGGGGCTCAATCCCTGGACCCTGAGATCATGACCAACTGAGCCACTCAGGCACCCCCGGAAGAGACAGTCTTAGGCTGACTCTGCTAAGCCTGGAGTTTGTTTGGGGTCTGGATCCCATGATCCTAAGATCACTCACTACCTGGGCTGAAACCAAGAGTCTGAGGCTTTTTTTTTTTTTTTTTAAGATTTTATTTATTTATTTGACAGAGACACAGCACAAGAAGGAACACAAGCAGGGGGAGTGGGAGAGGGAGAAGCAGGCTTCCTGTTGAGCAGGGAGCCCGATGTGGGGCTCAATCCCAGAACCCTGGGATCATGACCTGAGCCAAAGGCAGACACTTAACGACTGAGCCACCCAAGCACCCTCAATGGGTTTCTTTATTCATGGGGTTGTATGGTCATCATTATAATCACTAGAACATTTCCATCACCCCCGAAAGAAACCCCATACCTTTTAGCTATCACCTTGACACCTATGCTTCCTGGCCCTAGGCTACTAGCAATCTAATTTCTGTCCCTATAGATTTGACTATTCTGGACACTTTATAGAGATAGAATCACATAATATGAGACCTTTTGTGACTAGCTTCTTACACTTAGCATACTGTTTTCAAGATTCATCTATGATGTAGCATGTATTAGTACTTCATTCCTTTTTCTAACAAAATAATATTCTACTTTATGGATGTACCATATTTTGTCTATCCATTCATCAGTTGAGAGACATTGGGTTGTTTCAACCTTTGGGTTCTTATGAATAATGCTGCAGTGAACATTTATGTACAAATTTTTGTTTAAATATCTCTTTTCACATCTCTTGGGTATACTCAATAACAGTGCAATTGCTTGGCCAAAGTGGCCTAGTGTTTGAAAAATCCATCCTTCACAATGTGTTCCTGATTCTGTAATTGCTCAAAAATGCAAAACTTATCTTGCCCCTTGGTGAACAAATTCCT
>NW_027398888.1:0-9574 GCF_003265705.2 Callorhinus ursinus | reverse complement strand
TTTTTTTTTTTTTTTAAGATTTTATTTATTTATTTGACAGAGACACAGCACAAGAAGGAACACAAGCAGGGGGAGTGGGAGAGGGAGAAGCAGGCTTCCTGTTGAGCAGGGAGCCCGATGTGGGGCTCAATCCCAGAACCCTGGGATCATGACCTGAGCCAAAGGCAGACACTTAACGACTGAGCCACCCAAGCACCCTCAATGGGTTTCTTTATTCATGGGGTTGTATGGTCATCATTATAATCACTAGAACATTTCCATCACCCCCGAAAGAAACCCCATACCTTTTAGCTATCACCTTGACACCTATGCTTCCTGGCCCTAGGCTACTAGCAATCTAATTTCTGTCCCTATAGATTTGACTATTCTGGACACTTTATAGAGATAGAATCACATAATATGAGACCTTTTGTGACTAGCTTCTTACACTTAGCATACTGTTTTCAAGATTCATCTATGATGTAGCATGTATTAGTACTTCATTCCTTTTTCTAACAAAATAATATTCTACTTTATGGATGTACCATATTTTGTCTATCCATTCATCAGTTGAGAGACATTGGGTTGTTTCAACCTTTGGGTTCTTATGAATAATGCTGCAGTGAACATTTATGTACAAATTTTTGTTTAAATATCTCTTTTCACATCTCTTGGGTATACTCAATAACAGTGCAATTGCTTGGCCAAAGTGGCCTAGTGTTTGAAAAATCCATCCTTCACAATGTGTTCCTGATTCTGTAATTGCTCAAAAATGCAAAACTTATCTTGCCCCTTGGTGAACAAATTCCTTAGTAACTCCTCATTATATAAAGATTGAGGTCCAAACTCCTTAAAATCAAAAGGACACACAAGATCTTTTAGTATCTGACTTCTGGACAACTTTCTAGTTTACCTCCTACCACTCTGCTTCCTACTTCCAAGACTTCAGGGAAACTGAAGTTTCCCAACCATGGGCAAAAACGAGTCAGACTTGAAATTGTGTGCCTGCTTCTGCCTCTCACGATTTTATCTGACCCATAGCTCTCTTAAGTATATTATGAGATAGATTGTGAAATAGTAAAATCTATATTGCAGAGATATTGACAAGGTTAAATAAGATACAGTAAAGGGTCTGGTACATTGTCTATCTTCAGTAGAGGTTGTTCATCATCATCATCATAGTCATCATCGTCATCATCACACTCAGCATCATTACGTCTGTGGATCTTTGCAAGTGCTTTTTTTCCCGATTATAAATTGGAATGTCTTTCCAGCTTTTCTGCAAAATGAATTTCCTCAAGTCTCAGCTCAGAGGTCCCCTATTCTACATCAGAGAGTTTGTGCATTTTATTTTTCTTTATTTACCAAACATGTATATTATGCTTATTATGTTCTTGGTCCCTAAACACTTTTTGTAAATATTAGCTCATTTATTTTTTTTAAGATTTTATTTATTTATTTATTTATTTATTTATTTATTTATTTATTTGAGAGAGAGAGAGAGAGCACGCTTATGTGAGCAGGGGGGAAGAGCAGAGGGGCAGGGAGTGGGAGGGGTGGGGGGAAGGAGGGGGGGAAGAGATCTCCAGCAGACTCAGCGCTGAACTCAGAGCCCGACTTGGGGCATTATCCCACGACCCTGAGATCATTACCTGAGCTGAAACCAAGAGTCGGACGCTCAACGGACTGAGCCACCCAGGTGCCCCCTATTAGCTCATTTAATCCTCATAACAATCATGTAAGATAGGCCCTGTTATTCTTTGTTTGTAGCTGAGAACACTGAAGCACACAGGGATGAATAACTTGCCCAGATCATCCAGCTAGGAAGTGGGAATGCAAACAGTGTGTTAGCAGAGAGCTTATGAGAGGTACCCTCCACCACTTTTTTCTTTTTTACCTTTTCTTTATAATATTATATTGCCTTACAATAAAACTGTGGGCTTTTTGTTTTTCTTTTTTTTAAAGAATGTGATGTTTGTAGAGCTTATGGATCTAACTATGCTGAATGGCCCCTGAGGTCATGAAAGTTGACAGGCTGATGGTTGCTCTCCTGGACCATGGCCGAAGCTCAGTGAGACTGTTCTCTTGGTGGGGACTGTCAGTGCCAATGATTTCCAGTATGAGGTTTTCAGTACTTCGGAATGAACGGGCTCTGAGAACAAATGCTTTTGCAAAAGCCCTCCAGGCTTCGACATTTCCTCACTTATAGAACGGAGGTGGCTGACTTGGATCATCTTTCACATGTCTATTTTTCTACGTGAGATTGAGATAAAGTTCATACCATCAACATCGTGCCTGTTAATGTCTGCTGTGTTAGTCACATTATATAATTTATCCATTCAAGCCTCTTACTGTATTTAATTCTCATTTTCAGCGAGGGAAACAGAGGTAAAAGAGATAGAATTGTGTGTTGCTTAAGAGCATTGTTTCTTAACAAGACTACCTGTGTTCCTCATCCCAAATTCTCCCCTAACTAAGGAAGCATGAGAAGATGTCTTACCCTCTTGCTTCTCCTTACATGTGAATTGGGAATATTCTCTCTTTTTTTTTTTTAAGATTTTATTTATTTATTTGAGAGAGAGAGTGTGAGAGAGCACAAGCAGGGGGTAGGGGTTGAGAGGGAGAAGCAGACTCCCCACTGAGCAGGAGCCTGATGTGGGACTCGATCCCAGGATCCCGGGTTCATGACCTGAGCCAAAGGCAGACACTTAACCAGCTGAGCCACCCAGGTGCCTGTAAATTGGGAATGTCCTAACAGAACCTAGACCACAGGGTTGTTATGAGGATTTAAAAAGACCATGCCTGCAAAGCACTAAATTCAAGCCTGAGAAATAGTAAGCTATTGTTTTTGTACTTGTCTGAAGAGGCACTATCAGAAAGTGGTACCCACCAGGATAAAGCCGAAAGCCAAAGATCATGCTCTTTTCATAGCACCACATACCTCCCTATCAAGGGATTTCTGAGCTAGAGGTCCTGCTGGTCCTTCAAATCTCAGCTACTGTTATCCTCTCCAGGAGCCTTCCCCAAAGCTCACAGTCTGTTTTAAATACCCCTACTCTGTCTTCCAGTAACCTCCATAATATACTCCTCAGAGTCCTTACTTCACTATGTTATAACAGTTGGATTAACTGTCATCTCTCCCACTGGGCTCTGGGGTTATGAGAGTATCTTCAGGATACAGACAGTTCTCTCAGTGTCTGTTAAAAATGAATGAATGAGTGGATATACGAATGAACAAATGAATGAATGAATGAATGAATGAATGGCAGTGCTAAGTGGGAAGACAAAGAGCCATCTCCTTTTGAAGACCTCCTTTTAAAAAATTTTTCATTTATTTATTTGAGAGAGAGAGAGAGAATGAGAGGGAGAGAGAGAGAGCATGAGGGGGGGAGGGTCAGAGGGAGAAGCAGACTCCCCGCTGAGCAGGGAGCCTAATGTGGGACTCAATCCTGGGACTGTGGGACTCGATTCCGGGACTCCAGGATCATGACCTGAGCCAAAGGCAGTTATTTAACCAACTGAGCCACCCAGGTACCCCTAGACCTCCTCTTTTTTAAGACCAGTTCTAGTAGCACCCATTTTTTTCTTCCTCTATATCCTGATTGAAAAATCAATTTTGAAAACTCAAAATTATTAGAAAGTACACTCAAATTCATGACACCCTGTAAGTCATTAGACTTTACAACTGGTATTATATAGTGTTAATTAAAAAAAAAATTATTAACAGTTTTAAAAGCCTCAAGTACAAGACTTCAAGCAGAGTCAGACATGAATAAATTGGTGTGCTCTTGGAAAACCCATGTTTTGGGAACTATTTTACTCATCTGGCAATTTGGAAACTCTATTATTTTCTGGATGGCATTTTTTTTTCAAGGTCTTCTTAATTTCCAAAAAAACACCCTCTAATCTCTTTCAAAGATTTGTCTCAAGATAGTTGAGTAAATGCAAGAGTGTTCCACATAGTCTAATTGAGAAAGACTCTAGGTCAAAGTTGAATTGGTTGAAAGGAATCTGCCCTGTGGGTGCCTGCCATGCGCAGAGCACATGAATCATAGATGGTCAGGCCAGGAGTAGCATAGCTGTCTGCAGGCTGGGCAGTTTGCAAAGTCATCTCCCCCTGCCTCCTTTGCCTGCTGAGACCATGAAAACATTAGGGACCTTACGGATCACATTGCCCACTATCTTCTTTTCACAGAGGAAGAAACCAAGGGCCATAAAGGTGAAGGGCTTTGCCAGTATTACCCAGTAAATTAATGGCCGGGCTAGGAAAGAACTCAGGCCTTCTGACAACAGTCTAGTACTCTTTCCACTATATGCCACACTTTTCCCCTTTCCAGTTCTCCTTTCTCCAACAAATAGCTGAAAATGACATCTCCTATTAGGTCTTGTCTGCCTTCATTCGAGGCTGGTAGGTCTCTCTCCCTCTCAACCTCCCTCCCTCTCTTTCTCCCTTCTGTCCTTTCTTACATCCTCCCATTTCTTTCCTATTCTGCTAGATATATAATACAGCAGAAGGATGCATAAAATACCTCAAGATCATAAAAACAAATAAAAGAAAAAGTAAGGGTCAAATTATAAGGAGAAAGGAATGAGATAAAAAAATGTATATTATATTAAACTAAATCCTTGGTACAAGGGCAAGTCTCAGATTTACCTCCAAGAGTTCTAACAATGAAGACACAATGCACAAGAATCTTTCTAATAGATCAATTACTTGAGATGACACAATTATTTTTAGTACTGAAACCAGATGGAAATATTCTTCAGAGGTTCCTCATAAGAAAAATATTTGAAGATTTTTTTTCTCCCCCTCTAGGTTACCTGGCCTGGAACAGGCTGAAAAGGTAAGTCCTTAGGAGTTTAATTGGCATTCACCATTAGTAAGCCTTAGCCCAAGTCACAAAGGCGGTAAAAGGCCCTCCTAAAGCTTACATGATAGAGTGACCTCCATGCTCTTCCAAAGGCCCAGTCACTCTCTTCTGCCCTGCCACAATGACTCCGACAGGTGAAGGTTGGATCATGGTGGGAAAGAGACCCACTGAGATCCTCGCCTTTCTTGAGTCCTCCTGTAGAGTCTGAACTGGGACCCATAAAGAGAGAGCAGGAGAGGGTTTGGGTGTTTCTTGCTAATTCAAAGAAGTTTATTCATCATTAGATACTTTCCATGCATCTTCTCTTTTTTCTATTAACACAGATAATGAGGAGTAAATGAAAATTCCTAACAGTCAGGTCATTAATACATCTATTCATATATAGAGAGTGGAAGATCAGAATGAGAACGTAGAGGTGAGCTCTTGAGGTTTCCTTTCACACACAGGTTGTCCAATATCCCCCCAGGAGCTCTATGGTCTTAATAGCAATGATGAAAAATCCGCTTTCATTATCAAATAGCATTCTTTGGGGTTTTGATTTATATCTCAAATAAATTTTTGTACTACAGAATAATTCTGTGTATTGACCATATATAGGGGAACTGTATCAGAATACATCTGAAATAAAGCAGAAGACAGGTAGAAGCCCATCAGCCCATTGATCTTTCCCAGAGAGGCCCTGAGTCCCCAATGGCCCCAAGACAAACTCATTCCCTGGACCTTCCTTGCCCTCTGCTATTCACTACCAGAGTGAAGAGTCTTGGCTTGTAGACTCAGATGGTTCCAGGTAGGAAGTCTTGAATGAGGCAGGTATGTGCTCACAGTATTGTGAAAACCCCAGGGTAAAACTGGACTTGTGAAAGTCCAATCTTATTACGTTTTCTTAAGTCAAATTTCTTCCTCTTGAACTGCTGTGCTCACTGCTCATATATTTAAACTTTTGTAGGTATCAATTTTGGAGTGTGACTTTATTTTTACCTAATTATTTGCTCTTCTCTTATTGACATAAAATAGTCGATGTCTTTTATATTTACCTCAATTCCCTCCAAGATCAATAAGGAACATTTGTCAGTATAATAAGATCTTTTAAGACAGGTCTATTTGGGAAAGAGTCTGAGGTAACACAGACCCACCCCAAAATGCAGGGTCAAGAGAAGGAGATACTCAGAATTCTGATAGGGAGATTGGGGATACTACCCTGGGCATCCCAAAGCATTATTGGAGGGCAGTAGGTAGCAGGATCAGAAGCTGGGTGCCTGGCTCAGCTTGTTCCTTCCACTGTGTGGCAGAGGGCTCAGTCCTGCCAGAGTCTTTAAGGAAGCCCTGGGCCTCAACGTCCCTGTTCCAACCGAAAACCTCATGAGGAGGTGGAGAGCCATCTCTATTCTGTCAGTTTTTGCTCAGGAAAGGGTTAGGGGTTGGCTAAAGGTTCCTTGGTCTCTTTGGTTTATCAGTACATTATGTCTTTGAGAAAAAAATAATTCTTCCTAGGATTTAGAATTTTCAAAGAGGTCTAAAGTGAAGATGTTCAGGAACCAAATATTGATTTTTTCTTCTCTATGGCAGTTATCAGTTTATGGATGAGTTTTTAATACGCAATATTAAGAACACAAAAAAGCATTTCTCTTTTACAAAACAATATGCTGTCCACTTTTTGAAAATATCTCCAATAAACAGAGCTATGCAACTCTGGGGCAACGTGGCACTTTGTGGTCATTTGTTACAGCAGTTCTAGCAAATGAATACAATAAAAAAAATCATCATCCCTGTCCTTAAGGAAATTTATAATCTCCTACATGGAAGTGGATGGCTCAGGCAGGGCCTTAAGAGCTACACTAACTAGAGCTTCAAGAGCGTCAGAAGCAAGAGAGTGAGAGATCATCTCTGTGAACAGGAAAAGCCTCAAGTAGGGAGTAGCTTGTGAATATTCAAAGAGTGGACTGAATTCGACAGGTAGAAATGGGGAGTTTGTCATGGAATGGTATCTCAAGTAGAGGGAATTATGGGAGAAAAAGAGCCAAAACTTAAGATGTTCAGAGGATCTCAAATGATTCAGCTTGGTTAAATTCCACCTATGGAATAGAGTTCTAGAAAAGCAGGGAAGTAGTATCAGAAAGGCCCAGAAACAATGTGTGTATTTTAACATATTTCTGTGCCAGAGAAATTTGAGCTGGTATCAAGATCATCCAGCTCAGTACTGTTATTTTATACATAGAAAAGGAAATTAAAGGATGGACTTACTTTCCCCAAGATCAGATAGCTAGGTCTGGAATAAAGTTAGTACTAAAATCCAAATCTTTTGCTTAGTAATTGAGTCATCTCTATAGTAAATTTATGTCTTTCAAATACTGCTTACTCTCTGGCCTGACTTTTTAAAATTTTACTACTAAATATCAATTAACTGTTACTTTTTGAGCCTCAGTTATTTATATTCAATAGTAATTACCTATCTGGTTATGGGTCAGAAACACACCCAATAAATCTTTTCATAAAGATTCCTAGTGGTGTCGCTGGGCACCCTCCCAACCTTCCCCTCCATCTTTCCCAACCTTCTATAGCCCCTAAAATAGGTCTAGGAAAGCCAGCATTTAGAATGTTTTATTTCTAATATTATGCTACATATGAAATCTTTCAATATAGAAAATTAAAAATAGAAAACTGACCCATTATCTCACTGCTCTGCTAATTCTTGTTGACTTTTTTCTTTTAATGAAACACAAATACATCATAAGAAAACTCAAATACTTCAGAAAAACAAACAGTATAAATAAGAAGTAGGAGCTCTCCTTAGTTTGCTCCCAGGTCTTTCTCCAAACATACATCACCAACGAATTCTTGTTTGTCTTTCCAGAAAAAAAAATTATGTGCAATTGTAAATGTTTTTCTTAATGTAACACTATACACAATGTGCTGTGCCTTACTTTTTTATTTTCCTTAAAGATATATCTGGAATCCTTCAATATTACAACCTACAGAGCCATTTCTTTTAGCAAAGCTTTATAATATACCATTATAAAGATGTGTCATCATTTAGTTAACCAGCCCCCCATTATTTCCAGAGTTTTGTTATTACAAACTGCTGAACAATATCTTGTACGTACATCTAGAATGTTTTTTGTTTTGTTTTTTTTTACATCTAGAATGTTCTTGCAAGTATATCTTCAGAATAAGTTCCTAGTTGTAGAATTACTAGGAATTATCATGCGATATTCCGAGCTAAAGACCCTTTAATACTCCCCCACCCACTGCAGGTAGAATCAAATCCAAATATCTTTATTACCAAGTTGCCAAGACCTGGCCTGCTTGTCTCTTTAACCTGTCAGTTACTCTTTATCTGTAACCTGGGTTCACACCAACCTTTTGCCCTACTCTTGCAAACTCCTTTCTTACCCCACGACTTTTGTACTTGCTCTTGCTTCTTGTAACTTTCTGCAAGATGTGGCTGCCTCTTTACCACTCTGGTTTCAAATCAAAATCATCTTCTCTGTGAGGCCTAAAAGGACTTAAATGAGCACTTCTATCCCTTTCGTCATACTGATTTTCTTTTTTTCATTTTTTTTTTTAAGATTTATTTTTGAGAGAGAGAGAAAGAGTGTGTACATGTACAGGCATGGGGGGGTGCAGTTAGCAGGCCGGGGAGGAAGGGGCAGAGGGAGAGACAGTCTTTTTTTTTTTTTTAAGATTTTATTTCTTTATTTGAGACAGAGAACAAGATGGGGGTGGGTCAGAGGGAGAAGCAGACTCCCTGCTGAGCAGGTAGCCCGATGTGGGGCTCAATCCCTGGACCCTGAGATCATGACCAACTGAGCCACTCAGGCACCCCCGGAAGAGACAGTCTTAGGCTGACTCTGCTAAGCCTGGAGTTTGTTTGGGGTCTGGATCCCATGATCCTAAGATCACTCACTACCTGGGCTGAAACCAAGAGTCTGAGGCTTTTTTTTTTTTTTTTTAAGATTTTATTTATTTATTTGACAGAGACACAGCACAAGAAGGAACACAAGCAGGGGGAGTGGGAGAGGGAGAAGCAGGCTTCCTGTTGAGCAGGGAGCCCGATGTGGGGCTCAATCCCAGAACCCTGGGATCATGACCTGAGCCAAAGGCAGACACTTAACGACTGAGCCACCCAAGCACCCTCAATGGGTTTCTTTATTCATGGGGTTGTATGGTCATCATTATAATCACTAGAACATTTCCATCACCCCCGAAAGAAACCCCATACCTTTTAGCTATCACCTTGACACCTATGCTTCCTGGCCCTAGGCTACTAGCAATCTAATTTCTGTCCCTATAGATTTGACTATTCTGGACACTTTATAGAGATAGAATCACATAATATGAGACCTTTTGTGACTAGCTTCTTACACTTAGCATACTGTTTTCAAGATTCATCTATGATGTAGCATGTATTAGTACTTCATTCCTTTTTCTAACAAAATAATATTCTACTTTATGGATGTACCATATTTTGTCTATCCATTCATCAGTTGAGAGACATTGGGTTGTTTCAACCTTTGGGTTCTTATGAATAATGCTGCAGTGAACATTTATGTACAAATTTTTGTTTAAATATCTCTTTTCACATCTCTTGGGTATACTCAATAACAGTGCAATTGCTTGGCCAAAGTGGCCTAGTGTTTGAAAAATCCATCCTTCACAATGTGTTCCTGATTCTGTAATTGCTCAAAAATGCAAAACTTATCTTGCCCCTTGGTGAACAAATTCCT
>NW_027398887.1:0-9579 GCF_003265705.2 Callorhinus ursinus | reverse complement strand
AAACTGAGGGTTCTAGAGGGTAGGGGGGTGGGGGGATGGGTTAGCCTGGTGATGGGTATTGAGGAGGGCACGTTTTGCATGGTGCACTGGGTGTTATGAACAAACAATGAATCATGGAACACTGCATCAAAAACTAATGATGTAATATATGGTGATTAACATAACAATAAAAAAAATAAAAAAAATAAAATAAAATAAAATAAAAAAATATGTGTTCAGCAATATGTATGACAAGAATTACATGTTCAATAAATGTTCACCGTCATTGTTCTAGTATTGTTGATGGTTGATCTCCAATCAAAAGAATTTTTTTTTCCTTCTCTGTCCAATCAGTTTGCCCATTGCCTGCTGAATAGAGAGTGTGCATTGCCCTCCAAGTTTCTCATCGGCCTGTTCA
Source organism: Callorhinus ursinus (assembly GCF_003265705.2). Lineage (NCBI taxonomy): Eukaryota > Metazoa > Chordata > Mammalia > Carnivora > Otariidae > Callorhinus > Callorhinus ursinus. The sequence goes on along the minus strand of NW_027398887.1, from coordinate 9,182 downwards.
GTGCACCCTCCGATGGTTAAAGCCTCTCCATGCTCCAAGTCCCCACATCCTCTGTAAATCATTCCCTGACAATTCTTGCCTTCCTCTTTTGAACCCCTAGAGCATCGACTGTCGGCATAATTCACTTGGCAATTAATCATTCTGTGCCTTGTCACAGCTTCCTATTGTAGTTAAACCAATTATGCTGAACTGTCTTTGTACCTTCCTCGATGCCTGTGTCCTCACCCCATCCTCCCAACTCCTGAATGTCCTTAAAGCACCTAGCCCAGTATCTGCACCTAGGAGGAGCTAGGTGAATTCACCTGCAGAATCTCGTGAGATAGGGTAGTGACTTGAAGAGTTAAGAGCAAAGTGCTTTTTGAAGGTTCTGGAATGATTATAAAGAAGCCCAGAAAAAAGAAAATCAGCACATCAACTGATCAAAATAACCACTTTAGGGTGCCTGCATGGACAGTCTTTGTAAGTGGTTCATGACCACGTGCTGCCCATTTTCCAGGCTGCTCCCAAACAAAACCCAGAGTCCCAATGAACTCCTGTGAATTCACAGTGAGGTTCTGACAAACTGTTTGTTAGCCAAGGGAACATGGCAGCCTTGGGCATGACTTAATGATCCTTTTGAAATTGGGAAGAGATAAACTCTTGCTTCATACATTGTACCCCTGTCCCTCACCTGGGACCCTATTCAGTGAATAAGCAGGTCCTGAGCATTGAGCAAAGTACAGAAGTAGACACTGGACCAAGATAATTGATGTGGACCCCCACCCCATCCCTATCCCTTTCACCAGCAACAATCCCTTCCCTCCAAGACTCATTCGAGTCCCGACTCCTTCTGGAGCTTTTCCTGTATTCTGCAGCCACAGGAATCACTCTCCTGTTAGGATCAGGCAACCCTCCAGCTTCCAAACTCTCTCACCAAACATTCCACCTTGTGCTGTCAAAATCCCACCAAGGTTTGCTTCCAGTTTCATACGCTGACGTGCATGTGAGCCCAGGAGTACCACCATAATGCCCAATTTCAAATATTTCTGTTCATCAGAGCAGCTACATTGACTGACTATAGAAATGTATAAATGAATGGTAAAACCCAAAATCAATCTGTATTAATAAAAAGCTTAATCTGCTTTAAAATGTGTGAAATCTTGTTTGGAAATGGGTCCCACTGCTGACAACAAAACAAAAGCTTGAAAAAGATTGCTTCCCATCATGCATCTGGTAATTAATCCTTAATGTCCTAAAGAATCTTTGGCATTGTTATCTTGTATTTTCAGTATTTAAAGACCATGTATTAATTATTTATTGTAGTGAACTTTTTTAAATGTTCTGTAAACTGGGTTGTCCCATGAGCAGCAGGGAGCTGAAGCTGGGGGTGGTGTCATTCTAACAGAGAAGTTCCGGCTCATCTTGCCTCTTCCAATTTGAGGAACTGGACCTGTTCACTTCAGAGCATGCACGAAGATGGGAAAGATGCTGACATTATTTTCTAAGCTTTCACAGAGATAATGCCATGTGCTGTGCTCCCCTAATCCATCCTAACAGTGATAAAATCAGTAATCTGAAAGGGGTCACTGATGTTTCACCTCCCCTGGCTGAGCTAATTCTCCTTAATCAAACTGGTGTTCCAGACCTCCTTCTCCTAAGGAGGCTGCAGTCTGTTGCTGGGTTTGCAGAGTCCCATTTGAAGACTGTTAGGGGTTGTGGGCCATCCAGAGTTCTTTCCATGGCAGAGATCAAGCACCACAGGTTGCCATGACGTATAACCAAGTATGTTTCAAATCACTTAACACCAGAAATACTTTAAATAAGAGTTAAAATACTAGAGGCAATTTAGCATGGACAATAAGCACATCCTAGAATTTGATTTTTACTCCTGGTTTCTCCACTGACTGGCTGCGTGACCTTGGGAATGACTCTAACCTCTCTGAGCTTCAGTTCCCTCATTTTTTAAAGAAAAAAAAATAATACCTGCCTCTCACACATTTTGAGGATTAAATAGAATATATGTAAAATGTTCAGAGAGCATCTGGCACTCAACAACTGTTAGCTATTATTTCTAATGAGTGAAGTTTATAAATTATTTGCTTTTCTAAAGTTAAATTCACAAGGCATCTCTTTCATTGACCCACATTCTGAAATGCTTTCTCAAATGACAGGGAAAGGCTGCAAGTGTAGTTAGGCTATGGGAAACTGCTCACCATCTCAGGAATACCAAACAGAGCGCCTGGTACACATAATAACATCATTTGTCATGTGTTGGGGTGGGGGAGGCTCAGACATGATCCTTGGGGTACAGCCAGAAGCATTTTTTTGGAAGTGGAATTCTCAAGGCTCAGTGGTGATTTGTCTTTTTTTTAAAGTGTAAGAACTCAGAGATCATGTCTAAAACCCAAAGACATCCAGATGCTCAGCAGTAAGAAGACATAGCTTTAGAGGGACAGAGATACGGGTTCTGAGCCTAGCTTAACCATAAATTGCATGACCATGGACAAGCTACTTAAACTCTATCAGTCTCATTTTTCTTTTCTGTAAAATGGAACAGGTAAAACATATCTTTGTGAATTGTTATAAAGATTAAGTCAAAATACATAAAGCGCCTAAGCTGGGTTTTTTTTCCCTGTGTGACATTAAGCAAAATAACCCCTGAACATCAATCTCCTCACAGATATGAGGATGAAAATAATCTCTCAGGGTTGTTTGTTTTATACTATTATTGCATCATAACTGACATGATAAACTGTATCTATTTCAAGTGCACAACCTCATAAATTTTGACATATGTGTACACCCACAAAACCACTACCACAATCAAGATAATGAATATATATCCAACAGCTGCAAAATGCTGCCTCATATGTCTTTGCAATTCTTCTCTCCTGGTCCTTCCCATTACATCCCAACCTATGAATTCAGGCAACCAACAGTTGTAGAGCACAGTATGTGCTCTATTTTTGTGTAATATTTTTCGCTCAGCATAATTATTTTGAGAGTCATAATAGTGTGTATCCATAGCTCATTATTTTTACTGTGACATTCCATTGGCTGGATACAACACAGGTTTATCCTTTTGCTACTGATAGACATTTGGGTTGTTTCTGGCTTGAGACTATTCCAAATAAAGCTGGGTTGAACATCTGCATACAAGTCTCTGATATTTTTCAGGTAAATTCCACTCCTAAGAATGGCTGAGTCATAGGGTATAGATAATGTTTGACTTTTGAAGAAACTAAAAAACTGTTTTCCAAAGTGCTCATGCCATTTCCCGTGTCTACTAGCAGTGTATGAAAGTTCCAGTTTCTCCACATCCTCACCAACATCTGATACGCTCAATCCATTTAACATTAGCTATTATAATCAGTGTGTAGTATCTCATTGTGATCTTCACTTGCATTTCTCTAATGATTAATTATATTAATCAGTTTTTCAAGTGCCTATTTGCTGTATTCTTCATTGGAGTCCATAATTAAATCTTTTGCCCATGTTTTTATTGGGCTGTTTTCCTATTTTTGAGGTTTCAGAGTTATCTTTATATTCTGGATACAAGCCCTTCATCAGATACAGGTTTTGCAAATAAATGTTTTCAGATTCTGGGTTGTCCTTTCATTATCCTACAGTGCTTTTCAAAGAGAAGTTTTCACTTTGATGAAGTCCAACTTATCAATTTTTTGTCTTTTATGGATCATGCTTTTGGTGTCATATATGAGACATGTAGGCTTAATCCAAGTTTACAAATGTTTCCTTCTATATTCTCCTAGAAACTTTACAGGTTTAGGTTTTATACTTAAGATTATGGTCATTTTGAATTAATTTTTGAATATCTGTGAGGTAGGATCAAAGCCCTTTTGTTTGCTTGATTGGTATGTTTTGTTTTGCATATGGATGTCCAATTGTTCCAGCACTATTTTTTTTTTTAAAAGAGTACTATTTCTCCACTTGATTGTCTTTGTGCTTTTGTCAAAGATCAGTTCTCCATATACATCTGGGTCTACTTTTGGATTCTCTATTACATTCCATTTTTCTATTTGTCCATCTTTGCAGTGATTTCAAATGTTATTAATTATAGCAGTTTTGTAAGAAGTCTTAAAATTAGTAATGTTAGTTCACCAATTTTGTTCTTTTTCAAAGCTGTTTTGGTTATTTTATGTTCTTTGAATTTCCATTAGGATTTTAGATTCAGTTTGTCAATATCTTTAAGAAAAAAAGAAAGCCTCCCAGGATTTTTATTGGGATTGATACTATGAAATAATTTGGGAGATTTGTCATTCATCAATAATATCTGATGACCAGCAGTACTATCGTAACAGTGTTGAGTTGTCTAACCCATAAATAGTTTCTCTCTCCACTTCTTAAGTCTTCTTTAATTTCTCTGGAGTATGGACCTTCTACTTCTTTGGTCAGACTTCTCCCTAAGTATTTTACATTTTTGGTATCATTGTAAGTTGTATTTTTTATTTCAATTTCCAACTATTTTCTGCCAATACAGAAATATAATTGATTTTTATACTGACCTTGTATTTGCAAGCTTGTTAAAGCTCACTTGTTAGTTGTAGTAGCTTTTTCATATATTCCAATGCATGTTCTACAAAGAATGTGAATAAAAACAGCTTTGTCTTTGTTTCCAATATGGATGCCTTTTATTTCTTTTTCTTGCCTTTTTGCACTGGCTAGAACATCCAAGTTGAAAAGACTTGGTAACAGCAGACATTCTTGTCTTGTTCCTATTATCAAAGGGAAAGCTTTCAGTCTGTCACTGTTAAGTATTTGTCTTCCATAGGGTTTTGTACATATCTTTTCAGTCAAGGAGGTTGTATTCTGTTGCTGCTTTGATGAAAGTTCTTATCAGGATTGGACTTTGAATTTTGTCAGATGCTTTTGCTCATATATTGAGTTGATCGTATGGCTTTTTGGTTTTAATTGTTAATATGATGAATTACATTGATTTTTTTTTAGCATTAAACCAACTTTGAATTCCTAGCACAAAGCCAACTTGGTCTCTTTTTCAAATTGAATACAACTTGCTAAACTTTTGTTTAAAATGCTTATATGTATATTCACAAGGGATACTCATCTGTCGTTTTCTTTTCTTGTAATGACTTTCTCTGGTTTTGCTAACAGGTGAATGCCACCTCATAGAACTAGATGGGAAGTGTTCCTTTCTTTTCAGTTTCTGAAAGAATTTATTTGAGATTAGTAAAACTTTCTCCCTTGAATGTTTGGCAGATTTCACCAGAAAGCCATCTGAGCACTGACTTTTCTTTATGGGAAGTTTTCTTAAGATTCAATATCTTGGGTAGTATTATTCAAGTTTATTTGTTTCTTACTGAATGGTAATTTGAGTCTTTTGCAGAAATGTCCATTTCACCTAATCATCAGATTTATAGGCATAAAGTGCTTAATAATATTCCTATAGCATCCTTTTCACCTGATTCCTGCAGGATCTGCAGCAATGTCATTCCTCTCATTCCTGATATGTGTATTCTCTTCTTTGCCCCTGATTAGTCTGGCTACAGGTTTAATTTTACTGATCTTCTAAAATACATGCTTTTTATTTCATTTTGATTTTTCTGTTTTATTGTCTTGTCTTTCAGTGATTTTTGCTTTCAACGTCTTATTTCCTTTCTCCTTACTTTGATTTAGTTTGCTCTTTTTTTCTGTTTTTAAGGTGATAGCTGACATTGATTTGTGAGTTTTGTTTTTTCTAATATAGGTGTTTAGTGCTATAAATAGAACCAACGACAACACCATTTAGCAGCATCCCACAAATTCTCACACATTATTCTTTTAACTAATTTTAAAATACTTTCTAATTTCTCTTTTGATTTATTCCTTGATCCACATATTATTTTAAAGTATGTTATTTAGCTTTCAAACATTTGTGGATTTTCCAGCGATCATTCTGTTATTGATTTCTACTTTAGCTCTATTATGGTCAGACACCATATTGTTATCTTTCTAAATTTATCAAGACGTCTTTTATGGCCCAGTAGTCTACGTGGGTAATTTTTTTTTTTTTTTGAGAGAGAGAGAGAGCCCGAGCACATGGGAGAGGGGCAGAAGGAGAGGAAGAGAGAGAGAGTCTCAAGCAGACTCCACCTCAGCATGAAGCCTGACGCAGCTTCATCTGCGTCATGGACCCCAAGACCATGACCCAAGAAGAAACCAAGAGTCAGACACCGAACTGACTGAGCTACCCAGGTGCCCACAGATTAGTAAGTGTTCTGTGTACACCTGAAAATAATGTGTTCTATCAATGTTGACAAAGCTCTATGAATGCCAATCAAGTTAGGTTGGTTGATACTATTGCTCAAGACCACTATGTCTTTGACGAATTTTTGAATTCGCATGTTTGAATGGGGGTATTAAAATCTGACTATAATTATGCTTTTGTTTATTCTTGCAGTTCTGTCAGTTTTTGCTTCATGTATTTTGAAGCTATATAAACGTTTAGGACTGCTACATCCTCTTGATGTATTGACCTATTTATCATTATGAAATTACCTTCTTTATCCTTGATAATTTCTTTGTTTTAAAATGTATTTTGTGTGACTGGATGTTTTTGCTGATCTTCTGGGGGAGGGGCCTGTTGCACTCATTCCCAAATGTCTTTGCTGGAGGCAGAATTGCCCCGCCCTTGCCAGGTCCGGGCTAAGTAATCTCCTCCAGTTTGCTCTCATGAGCTTTTGTTCCCTGCAAGCTTTCCATATGGCTTTGGAGGACGAGACTGAAATGGCGGCCTCCCAATCTCCACTCGGAGGACCGGAGAACTCGGGGCCCCGCTCCTCAGTGTGCCCCAGAGAAAAGCAGTCACTCCCATCTCCCCGGTCTCCGGCCGCACTCCATGCTCACCCGGCCTGTGACCGAGCGTTTCTATCTCTGGCACCCGACCCCGTGTGGAGTCTCCAAACCCAGCAGATCCCTGCAGTGCGCTCTGGCGCCACTCCTCCCGGGGGTGGAAGGGGAGTCTCCCCGGATCTGCCGCTTGTTGGGTCCCTGCTGGAGGAGCAGTGGCTCGACTGGGCGGCGGATCACAGTTTATGGCAACCCCGAGCTGAGTGCCCACACCTCGGCTCCGTCTCTGCAGCCGGCTTCCCCGCTCCGATACCTGGGAGCTCTGCCACACTCAGGCACCCCCGGTCTTTCTGTGACCCCGAGGGTCCTGAGACCACACTGTCCCAGAGAGGGTTCCACCCCCGCTTAGCCACTGCAGCGACGTCCCTCAGCGGAGCCGACTTCTAAATGTTCCAATTTTGTGCTCTGCAGCTCTAGCACTTGCCAGAAGCGGCGACGGAGGCCCCCTTCCCCCGCCGTCTATCCTCCTGAATATCGCCTTGGATTCACCTCTCCGCACGTCCTACCTTCCAGAAAGTGGTCGCTTTTCTGTTTGGAGAGTTGTTGCTATTCTTTTCTTCGATCTCCTGTTGAGTTCGTAGGTGTTCAGAATGGTTTGATCCCTATTCAGCTGAATTCCTGAGACCAGACGAAATTCAAGTCGCCTACTCCTCCGCCATCTTGTTCCTCCCATCCCGGAGGAAGTGGAGCTGAAGCAGCTGGTGCATGGGAGCAGAGGGTGGTGGTGGGCAGCGGTGCGTGCGCGACCTCCTCACAGCGGCCCCTGCTGCCCTGCCGCCCACCGAGCTGGACCCTATGACCCAGCAATTGCACTACTAGGTATTTACCCCAAAGATACAAATGTAGTGATCTGAAGGGGCACATGCACCCCAATGTTTATAGCAGCAATGTCCACAACAGCCAAACTACGGAAAGAGCCTAGATGTCCATCCACAGATGAATGGATAAAGAAAATGTGGTGTAAATATACAATGGAATATTATGCAGCCACCAAAAAAATGAAATCTTTTTGCAACGACGTGGATGGAACTAGAGGGTATTATGCTAAGTGAAATAAGTCAATCAGAGAAAGACAATTATCATATGATCTCACTGATGTGTGGAATTTGAGAAACAAGACAGAGGATCATAGGGAAAGGGAGGGAAAAATGAAACAAGACTAAACCACAGAGGGAGGCAAACCATAAGAGACTCGACTCTTAATCTCAGGAAACAAACTGAAGGTTGCTGGAGTGGAGGGGGTGGGAGGGATGGGGTGACTGGGTAATGGACATTGGGGACGGTATGTGCAATGGTGAGTGCTGTGAATTGTGTAAGACTGATGAATCACAGACTGTATCCCTGAAACAAATAATACATTATATGTTAATTAAAAAAATTTTTTAAATAAAATAAAATGTGTTTTGTGTGATATTAATTTTACCACTCCAGGTTCCTTTTGACTACTGTTACCAAGATACACATTTTTCCCCTTCTTTTACTTTTGACCTATATGTGTTTTCATATTTCTTGTAAGCAGCATATTACTGGGTCTTGCTTTTTTATTCAATCTCACAATCTCTGCTTTTTTTTTTTTAAGATTTTATTTATTTGAGAGAGAGCTAGAGCAGGAGCAGGGGGAAGGAGCGGGGCGGGGGGGAGGCAGAATCTATTCTGCTTAAGGGCAGAGCCTGAAACAGGGCTCCATCCCAGGGCCCTAGGATCATGATGTGCGCCAAAGGCAGACACTTAACTGACTGAGCCACTTAGGCACTCCACAATCTCTACTTTTTAATTAGAGAAGTTATGTTTAACGTGATAATTAATATATTAGGTTTAAGTCTTTCATCTTGCTATTTGTTTTCTATTTTTCTCCTTTTTTTTGCCTTTTTCTTTTCTTTCTGCATTTATTTGCCTTGGGTTTTTTTTTATGATTTCCTTTGTCGATTTATTAGCTTGCTTTGTTGCTTTAGTGGTTTCTTTATGGTTTATAGTATACACCTTCAATTTATCACAGTTTTTCTTCAAGTGATATTATATCACTTCATACAAAGTATAAGAACCTAACAACAGGGGGGCGGAGCAAGATGGCGGAGGACTAGGAGACCTAGATTTCGTCTGGTCTCAGGAATTCAGCTGAATAGGGATCAAACCATTCTGAACACCTACGAACTCAACAGGAGATCGAACAGGAGAGTAGCAACAACTCTCTGAACAGAGAAGCGACCACTTACTGGAAGGTAGGGCGGGCGGAGAAGTGAATCCGAGGCGATATTCGGGAGGATAGAAGGCGGGGGAGGGGCCTCCGCCGGCCGCTTCTGGCAAGTGCTAGAGCCGCGGAGCACAAAATCGGACCTTTT
>NW_027398886.1:0-9580 GCF_003265705.2 Callorhinus ursinus | reverse complement strand
ACACAGTAAACAACCAGAAAAGGAAATTAAGGCAATAATTCTATTTCCAGTAGCACCCAAAAGGATAAAATACCTAGGAATAAATAAATACCCATGGAGATGAAAACCTGTACAGTGAAAACTGCAAAATATTGCTAAAATGAGTTAAGACCTAATTAAATGGAAAGACATGCATGTCCTTGGATCAGAAGACTTAATATTGGTAAGGTGGTAATGTCCCCACAAAGTGAGCTCTAGATTCAGTGTGATCCCTGTCAGAGCTCCAGTGGCCTTTCTACAGAATGGAAAAGCTGATCCTCAAATTCATATGGAATGGCAAGGAGCCCCAAATATCAAAAAATCTTGAAATTAAATACCAAGTGAGAGAGCTCACATTTCCCTATTTCAAAACTTACTATAAGGTACCATGAGTAAAAACAATGTGGCTGAAGAGATACTTTTCCAAATACATACAGGTAACCAACAGGTACATGTAAAGGTGCTTAGCATTACTTATCATCAGGGAAATGCAAATCAAAATCCTAAGAGCCAAGATATGGAAACAACCTAAGTGTTCATCAACAGGTGAATTAGATAAGGAAGATTTGGTGTGTGTGTACACACATACACATTTTTCAGCCACGGGAAAGAAGGAAATTCTTCTGTCATTTGTGACAACACAGATGGATCTTGAGGGCAGTATGCTAGGTGAAAAAGGCCAGACGGGGGGAAGACACATACTACATGTATAACTTATATGTGGAATTTTTTTAGAGATCAAACCGTAAAAACAGAGAGTAAAAGAGTCGTTACCAGGGACTAGAGAGTTGGGGTAATAGGGAGAAGTTGGTAAAAGGGTACACACTTTCAGCTATAATATGAATAATATCTGAGGATGTAAAGTAAACTGTGACTGTAGTTGATAATGCTGTATTGTATAATTGAATTTTTCTGAGAGTAGAACGTAAGTGTTCTACCAAAAAAAAATAGGTGATGGATATGTTAATTAGATGGTAGGAATGATTTCACAATGTTTATGTATGTATATATACCACAATAAGCACTTTAAGTATCTTATAATTATATCAGTTATATATATCTTAATAAGGATGATACTAGCGCAGTATGGTATTGGCATAAGGATAGACCAGTGGAGTGGGATAGAGATTCCAGAAATAAATCCAAATATCTATGGACAATTGATTTTTGACAAGGATGCCAAAGCTGATCAGTATGGAAAGAGTAGTTTTTTAAGACATGGTGAATAGACAACTGGATGTCCACATGCAAAAAAATTAAAATGGACCCCTACCTCATCCCATATACAAAAATGAACCCAGAATTGATGAAAGAGCCAACACTACAAAACTCTTAGAAGAAAACATAGGGGGCAGATCTTCATGATCTCAGATTTGTCCGAGGATTCTTAGATTCAACACCAAAATCACAAGCAACAAAAGAAAAAAATAAATTAGACTACTCAAAATTAAACACTTTTGTGTGTCAAAGGGGATTATAAAAAATGTGAAAATACAATTTAAGGAATGGGAGAAAATACTAATCCACATACTTTATAAGGGGATAATATCCAAAATACATAAAGAACTCTTAGAACCGTACTACAAAAGACAACCATATAAAAAAATGGGCAAAAAATCAGAATAGACATTTTAGCCAAGAAAATATACAAAGTGGCCAACAAGCAGATGAAGACATTCATCACCTTTGGGCATTAAGTAAACTCAAAACCACATACTTGCTTCACACTCACTAGAATGGCTGTAATGATAATTTTTTGGGGGGGTGGCTGCATACTAACACAACTTGCTAGTTTTTATTGTCTAGGACAACGGTTACAGACCACAAAGACTCGGGAAGACCCATTGCTTGGGCCCAACAAGAGATAATACTCTCCCTCGCAGTTCAGAGTCCTCTGGGCTGTAAGGCGACAGACTTTTCTTACGTGGCTCTGGTAGAAGGTCCATGACTGTACTCAGTACAAGAAGAGCCATAGCTTAGCCTACTTATGTAGGGGTGGGTGTATAAGGTGGCCATCCTCATTTCCATTACTTGGGTGCAAACCTGAAGGCCCGGATGTGGATGGCCGAGTTGTTGCGGATGCGGGTCAGCGGCTCTCGTGTATCAGTCTCTGGATCCAGCTCATCGACAAGCTCCACGGTGGAGGTATTGGCAGCCACCTGCAAGGACCCGAAGCTGCCTACCTGAAGCTGTAGGGCAATGCTGATGGCACGGTTGATGGCCAGGCCCAAGCCATGAATGCAGATCTCACTATATGAATTCTGACCCCGAGCCCCTCCATCCAGAAGCTTTTGGCAGCGGGCCAACTGAGCCTTAAAGTCAGTCTTCATGTTGACATAAATGTCACTGGGCCTCCGGGGCAGGTGGTGGGGGAGCCGCTTCCGAAGGGTATACTCCACCGGGTCCAGCTCAGCCTCGAAGGCCCCGCGGGGCTCTCGGTTTTCCGCCATGCTGTGTGCCACTCTCCAGTGCACAGTCCCCTTCCCGAGGACGCGGCCCGCTCCGGGCCAAGCCACTCAAGCGCTGCACCCACCCGCTCGGACTGAGTGCTTGGCGCCGGACATGCAGGACCGAGGAAGATAAGAAAAGCCGCGCGCTGGGCGATCGCGAGATTGCGGCTGCCCTTACGGCTCGGGGATCCTGAAAGATAATGATTTTTTTTAATGGAAAATAACCAGCATTGGCAAGGACATGGAGAAAGAGTAACTCTTGCACATTGTGATAGGAATGTAAAATGTAGCAACTTCTGTGGAAAACAGTTCAGCCCAAAGTTGGAAACAACCAAAATATCCATTAACGGATGAATAGATAAACAAACTTGTATATACCTACCATGCAATATTATTCAGCCTTAAAAAGCAATGAAGTTCTGACCCAAATGAATGGCTGAGCCTCAAAAAATCACGCTAAGTGAAAGAAGTCAGGCACAAAAGGCCCTATATGGTCCTGTATTGTAGGATTCCTTTTATGTGAAGTACCCGAAATAGACAAGCCGATAGATGCAGAACAGAGATTGCTAGGGAACGGGAGAAAGGGGAAATAAGTGAGTGACTGCTTACAGTAGGAGGCATTTTCTGGGGTGATAAAGAATTTTTGAGGGGCACCTGAGTGGCTCAGTTGTCAAGCGTCTGCCTTCGGCTCAGGTCACAATCCCAGGGTCCTGGGATCGAGTCCCGCATCGGGCTCCCTGCTCCGCTTAACTGCTGACGCTGGTTAACTGGATCTGTTTTCTTGTCTGCCTGCTGTGTCTCTCTCTGTCAAATAAATAAATCTTTAAAAAAAAAGTATTTTTGAAACTAGAGAGGTGGTTGCATAATATTGTGAATACACTGAAGCCACCGAGTTGTACTCTTCAAAATGATTAAATGTATGTTATGTGAATTTCAACTCAATTAAACAAAAAAGAAGCTAAGCTTTTGGCCTCTGGAGTCCAAACTACTAACTCCAAAGTCACTGTTTCCTTGAAGGCTGGCTAGGTGGGGAAGAGGGTAGTGATGGGAGGTGGGGCGGGAGAGGTGCCAACATGAATTAGGATAGGGCAGCAGAAGCAGGGAGTGGGAGGGACCTGGGTTAGTTTGCGGGACCCAGAACCCCGAGGTAGGAGGCTGGCTGCTGTGGGGGCTGGTGGTGTTGGTGGTGCAGGGGAGGCCCAGAGGCTGGGGGGAGCAGGGCTGGATGGGCTCTGGCTGAGTCAGAATGACCTCTGCTGCCACGATTGTTTTGCAAAGATTTTGGCTGGAGTGTAAGGGCTAGGGTAGAGGTCGTGCTGAGGTCTCTCTACGTCACCCCTTCTCCTTCCTGTCCTGAAGATGTTGAACCCCTTTGTGGCCGTGATCATGGACAATTTTGAATACCTTACACAGAACTCTTCCATCATAGGGCCTCACCACCTGGACGAGTTCATCTGGGTCTGGGCTGAGTACGACCTGGCCACGTGGTGAGTGGCCCCCGTGCTCCGTGGTCCTAAGGGTGGTCCGTGCCACGGATCTCGGGACAGGGCTGGGTGGCTTCAGACCTGTGTCATGTGGCACAGGTTTTTTTCACCCCCCTCAGGTTTTGGCGGGGTCTGCAGAGGGTGGTGCCAGCTCCCCTTCTAGGTGTCACGCTCCTTCTCATGCCCACAGTGCTCTTAACACAGTTCCCTGGGCTGAGAAATGCTCTGTGAGACCCTTAGTCCAGCACTTAGGAGGTTCCAAGAGGTCTGTGAGGCTCAGGTCTCTTGCCAAATGGGAGTGTACTGTCTCCTCACAGGTCTGTCACATGAGGGGCATGGAGGGCTCAAGGGAGAGGGTGTGGACACAGCAGGAGGGCCTTCCCTTGGGGCCTCACCATCCTCATGAAGCTTGGAGGTCTTCATGGCAGAAATGACATTCTTCCCGCTGATGGGCTCAGGCCTCTCCCTCTCTGCCATCTCTTGGGAACAGGAGCCAACATGCACCTCTGTGTCCCTAGCCCAGGCTGCAAAGAGTGGGCGCTTGGTGAACTTTCACTGAAATTAAAGGAGCTACCAGGAAGTGTCTAGTATGTTGAAGACCTTTTGGTCATGGTGGGAAAGGGTTACTGTGTTGCATTAAGTGAGGGGTTGTTTGTTTCCAGACAGAGCAAGTATGTCATGAGGGGACTGGCTTGGCTTAGAAGGGTGTTCCGTGATCTATGGGAGTGTCCTGCACACCCAGGACACATACTCTTATCCTCGGGGCTAGCAAAGCAGCATGGACACACCGTCTGCCCATTTGTCTGTTCCTTCATCACTCGCTCCTTCACGTGCTTATTCATTCATTCACTCTCTCAGGCGGATACTTGAGTAGTTATTCAGGGCATGCTCTCTGCAAGGCCAACACAGGACATGGAGGGGCCAAGAGACCTGGCTGCTGGGGAAGGCACAGGCCGGCTCATTGCCTCGCTCATGGTGAACGCTCAGCAGACATGAATGTGAATGAACAGTGCATCAGTAAACGGATGGACATCCATCCCTTCCCACGCTTGAAGGGAATGAGAAGACTGTGAAGATGGGGTATAGCCACTTCCCACCTCCTCTCTCCGAGGCTCCCAGCCTGCCAATGTCCCCCTCACACAGCTCTCTGTTTGGTCACCCCTTGCGTGGTAGAGGCCTGGAGGAGATGGTCAGTGTTGTCATGGGGAGGACCCTACTGCCCACAGTTTTTCCCTAAATTGGAGCTCAGCAAGGGGATTGCTCCAGAGCTCTCTGACCCTCAAGCCCCTGGGAGCTTGGCTGGGCTCCCCCACCCTCCTCTCATCCAGCCTTCCTGGAGCCCCTACCCCATCTTGGAAGGATCCAGAAGAGGCTGTATGAGACCCTTCCCAGGCTGGGCAAGTCCTGAAACCACTGGTAGCACCAGCAACCCTAGGGTATTTCCATTCCTGTAGTGTCTCTGGGTGTTTTCCATTGTAGTGAAAATTGAATAATTTTCATGCAGTGTAGAATAAGCATGGCTTTTATTTATGTTTCATGGTGTAGGTGACCGTTTTTGTGGCCTTGGAGAGTCCTGTCATTTTGCTGATGCGTCAGCACATCGGCCATGCAGTGCCCGGTCTCATTCTGGCTCAGGGGTAGGTGTGGGTTCTCAGGTCAGGAGGGCTCAGTCAGGTTAGAGAGCAGGAGAGACTCCAAGTGAGGCAGGCTTGAGGCTCATTCTAGGAGGGTCATCTTCAATGTGGTCTCAAGAGATGCTGCTGTTTCTGGGCACATTGTTTCTAGTATATGTGCTGCTGAAGGGAGCACTGGGCACGTTCTTTCTAAAGGATGTGTTGCAGGGAAGCAGAGATGCTGTATGGGCAGTATGTCCATATGTCCAGGACAAAGACAAGTCAGTGCAGGCCTGTGAGAGGGGAGGACTTCCCCCAAATCTTTATGAACTGTAGACCCAGGGCTTCCCCTAGTCCAGCCACAGGTGGAGAAGAATTTGGACATACAGGAAATGGACTTGGGCCAGACTGTGGTTTTGTGATGGTACACAGGGGGCTCAAACTCTTTCCCAAATCCAGAGTCCTGAAAATGGGGCCTCTGGAAGGCAGGGGCTATTGGGAGTGGAGGAAAGAAAGTGCTGTGGAAGAGTAGACAGCAAATATAAGCGTCACCCCAGAGGTGGCATCTCTGAAATAGCACACAAGACCATGGTCCAAAAGTAGCAAAAATGTGACCCGCAAATAACACTCAGAATTGTTGCTCCACATGTGGCCTGGGCTGAAAACATAGCCTGCCTCCAGATGGCAAGGGATAGGGGAAGGCCCAGCAGATTCAGCTGAGGAGACTGAGTCCTGGGCACAGGACCGAGGGTGCTTTGAGCCCTTCCTAGCCTCCGTGGCAGATGTAGGGATGTGGTCCGCTTTATATCCCAGGTGGCCACTCTGTTGTCTCCTCGTTCTTGGAGAGACTTAAAGAACAACAAAACTTTGTGAAATTTCCGAAGCTTTCATATGTGTGTATGGATATGTGGGTGTGTGCACAAGTGTACACACGTGTGCGTGTTGCATATGTGCATGGGTGTGTTTGCACATGTGGCATGCATGTATGCATGTGTGCAGGTGCACGTGCACACGGTTTGTGTGTATGCGTACGAGCGTGCACATGTGATCGTGCAAATGTGAGTGCAGTGCATGTGTGTGAATGTGTAGCAGACATACATGTGTGCATGTGCACACATGCACATGGTTTGTGTGTATGCGTATGAGCGTGCACACGTGATTGTGTGCAAATGTGTGAATGCAGTGCATGTGTACACGTGTGTGTGTATGGGTGTACATGCACATGGTTTGTGTGTACACGTACGAGCGTGCACACGTGATTGTGTGCAAATGCGAGTGCAGTGCATGTGTGCACGTGTGTGTGCTTGTGTGCACGTGTTTGTGAATGTGCAGCAGACATACATGTGTGCATGTGCGCACACACACATGGTTTGTGTGTATGCGTACACACGTGCACACGTGATTTCGTGCAGATGTGTGAGTGCAGTGCATGTGTGCACGTGTGTGAATGCACATGTGCATGGGTGTACATGGGCATGCATGCTCGTGTGTGCATTTGTGTGTGAACACAGGTATGCATGGGTATATATGTGCACATGTACGTGCACACAGGCCTGCTGTGGGGAGAAGAAGAAGGTGTGGGGTTGTTGCTTTCTGGTGCTGCCCTCTCCCATCTTCCCTGTTGCCTCACTTGGTGAAGGGTAGAGTCGAGAGGAGAATCACAATCACACCTGTAAGCGATCTGTCTACTCATCTTTGTGTTCATCTATCTGCCCAGTCAACATTCCTGAGCATCCGCCATGTGCTGGGGACCAGGGGTGTATAGATGAAGCAAGCACATGCTCTCGGGATGCTGAGTCCAACGGGACTGTGGGAGAACAGAGGAGCCATAGTGTGAGTCCGGGGTGTTCGAGGAGGGAGAAACCCCATCCAGCCGGTGAGTCAGAGGAGGTGGCATTTGAGCCAAACTGAAGAAGGCAGGATGGATTGAGCTCTAGAGAAGAGGCTGGGGCCGGGGCTGAAGGGAAGGGCGTCTGATTGTGTCTGATGGAGAAGAGAACGCATTGCAAAGGGGCTGGAAGGGCGGCTGGGACAGGTTGAGAAGGTCTTGAAATTTGGGATAAACAAGGAGCTTTGACTTTGCTTTATAGACAACAAGGACAGTTTTTTGCATTGCAGTGACAATATGGTGCCCCCACTTTCCATCTGGTGCCGTGTGAGGGATTCGATGGTGGAAGAGAGGAGATGAGCCAGAGAACAGGCTGTGAATTGGGTTGGGTGATCATTGGGGCTGGGGGCTTCATCATGCTTCCAGACCCTTCGTCATGATCCTTTAGGTGCAGTGAGTTAGCAAGTACCTTGGGTGAGGCCAAAGTGGGGCTTCCTCTTTCTTCCCTCTTTTCCAGAAGTCACTTGGAGCTGACTGGACAGGAAAGAGAAACATCGGTGTTGGCCAGGGTGCCCACCCTGGGACTAGGGGGTCCTTAGCCGGGCCAGCAGACTCCAGGAGATGCAGGAGGTAGAGACATTCAGGAGAGCCAGGCATGGGGTCTCTGGAACTCAGGGAGCGAGAGCAGGGGCTGCCAGAGAGGGTGGGCAAACAAGACCCGGGGGGAGGCGGACCAGTGGTTCACGTGTGTGCACATTGGGGGCTTACCACAGCGGCCAGCATTGGTTCTGTATGGTGTGCCTCCTGCCCGCGTCAGGCTCTGGAAATGGTCTTGGGATTGCCCTGCCTCCCGCGGCTTTCTGAGCCCCAGGATTCCCTGCAGGGACCTGCCTGTCCAGCCGCCCGGCTCCTCTTCCTGTCGCAGGCCGGGTGGGCGGGCGGGACGGGCTCATCGTGCCTTGGTTGTCATAACCTGTGACATTTCCTTTCCAGTTGCCGGGTTCATTGTAAGGATATGTACAGTTTGTTGCATTGTATTGCGCCACCCGTCGGCTTAGGGAAGAACTGCCCTCGTAGGTTGGCCTACAAGGTTTGCAACTTCAGAGCCTCCCTCAGACATACTCTTCCCTGCCCAAAATACAAACATAGCACACACTCCCTGCGTGGTTTGGGAATGAGGACACCTCAGCTCTCTTTCCTCCTGCCCTGCCCCTCCCCGCACTCCAACCTCCTGGACACTCTGGTCCCCCATCTGATCTCCTGACCCCTCCCGCTGGCTGGGGAGAGGCAGCCTTCTGAGGCGGTGCACACGAAGCTGGCTGGCTGGGCCTGGAGTGCAGGGGTCGGCTGCTGGGTGGGAGCTGGGGGCCAGGCCCTGCCTGTGCCTTAGGAAGCAGCTGTCTTTCCAGCTTTGTCTCCAGGCTCTGCAGGGTGGGCTAATGGTCAGACAGGCTGGAGGCCAAGGGCCCCAGAGGAGGATCACATGGGCACAGGCAGGCCAGGAGGAGCGGCCCCTCCGAGTCTGAAGAGCCTGACAACCGAGGGGTTTCTGGTCCCCAAGGGAGGCGAGGACAGGGGCAGTGGAGGCCCAAAGACAGGCCCTCCTGCTTCACCTCTGGATCGATCCACTCAGCCAAGGCTGGGAAGCCTGGGAGGAGGGCCAGGCCCTGGGGCAGCTGTGCCTGCCAGGAAAAAGCTGCCCCCTTTCTCTCCTGGGTGGCTTGAACCCAACCCTGTCTCTGGAACCCCAAGCAGGTCCCATAGGCAGGTGTCCCCAGGGGTGGAGGTGAGGCTGCAGGCCTGGTGGCCTGTCTACCTCGGAAGACACAGTCATCGGTCCCCAGACACCTCCCTGGATCCGCAGCCTTGTCCCGTGTATTGGGGCCAGCCCTGCCCCTGGTGTGGACAGGAGGGTGCAAGAGTGGTTCCAAGCCACACCCCACCGCAGCAGCCCACCACGCCCCTGCCCCTTCCACCCCCCCAGTCTCCCATTTCCTGCCCAGCCCTGACTCCCCGCAGCAGCCCCGCCCTGGGTGGCCTTGGGCATCTCTGGGCTTGGAGCAGGACTCACCCGTCAAGTTTGTCTCTAGAGCCTCGGGGCTCCCCCAGCTCTAGTTTTCTGGCTTGTTGTAGAGTTTTCTCCACTTCTTCAGCCTCTAGGCTAACTTGGAAGCAAATTGAGCATGA
>NW_027398885.1:9291-9581 GCF_003265705.2 Callorhinus ursinus | reverse complement strand
GTAAAGGTGAAAATTATAAAAGATTTTATAAAAGGAATTGATAAGTTGTTTGAAAAAAGAAAGAAGATTTAAAAAAAAGAAAAGAAAAAAGGGAGAGAATGTGATCAGGCAGGAGACTAGAACAAAGCCATACACTAGTGATTTAGGGTATATTTTGATCTGTTAGAAGAAACTGTATCTCAAAATTTTAAAGAGAGAACAACTTAGATATATATATGCCAAAAATAAGGGTAACTACTATGAAGGGATAAAATATGACTCTAAAAATGAAAAATAAAAAATGTTTTTTT
>NW_027398885.1:0-9191 GCF_003265705.2 Callorhinus ursinus | reverse complement strand
TTGATAAGATGTTGGTTGAAAAAGGGAGAAAGAAAAATTAAAAAAAACACAGTTAAAAAAATTAACTTTGATGAACTAATGAATCATGGTAAAAAAAGCCATGAATTCTATGTGCAATATTCCCCTAGCGCTGGAGTTCCCCCGTTCTCCTTGATCGGTAAACTTGGGGTCTTGGCTTGCTGGCTGTTCATGCTGATCTTCTGGGGGAGGGCCCTGTTGCCGTGGTTCCCAAATGTCTTTGCGGAGGCGGAATTGCCCCGCCCTTGTCTGTCTGGGCTAAGCAAGCTGCTCGGGTTTACTCTCAGGAGCTTTTGTTCCCTGCCAGCTCTCAGCACAGCTTTGGAGGACCAGGGCGAAAATGGTGGCCTCCCAATCTCCGCCCGGAGGAGCCGAGAACTCGGGGCCCCGCTCCTCAGTGTGCCCCCACAGAAAAGCAGTCACTCCTGTCTCCCCGGTCTCTGGCCGCACTCCGTGCTCACCCGGCCTGTAACCGAGTGTATCTATCGCTGGCACCCGACCCCGTGTGGAGTCTCCAAACCCAGCAGATCCCTGCGGTGCGCTCCCGCGCCGCTCCTCCCGGGGGAGGAAGGGGAGTCTCCCCGGCTCTGCCGCTTGTTGGGTCCCTGCTGGAGGAGCAGTGGCCCGACTGGGCCGCGGATCAGTTTATGGCAACCCCGAGCTGAAAGCCCGCACCTCGACTCCATCTCTGCAGCCGGCTTCCCCGCTCCGATCCCTGGGAGCTCTGCTGCACTCAGGCACCCCCGGTCTTTCTGTGACCCCGAGGGTCCTGAGACCACACTGTCCTGCGAGGGTTCCACCCCCAGTTAGCCACTGCAGCGACGTCCCTCCGCGGAGCCGGCTTCTAAAAGTTCCGATGTTGTGCTCCGCGGCTCTAGCACTTGCCAGAAGCGGCCGGCGGAGGCCCCCTCCCCTGCCGTCTATCCTCCCGAATATCACCTCGGATTCCCTTCTCCGCATGTCCTACCTTCCAGTAAGTAGTCGCTTCTCTGTTCAGAGAGTTGTTGCTACTCTCCTCTTCCGTCTCCTGGAGTTCGTAGGTGTTCAGAATGGTTTGATCCCTATTCAGCCGAATTCCTGAGACAGACGGAATCTAGGTCTCCTACTCCTCCGCCATCTTTCTCCTCCCCCTGCATTCTAGCTTCTTACCTTAATTAACCAGAGTTGGTGAGCAACATGCTTACAACTACAAGGTATGGATCCTTCATGTATGCAGACATGCTTGGGAGCCCTCTCTGAGTTCTATGCATACAATGGAGCCAAAATATTGCTTGTCCCACAGGAATTCTAATTTCACCATTTTCAAAACATACCACCTGCTCCAGACCTGCTCTTCTTTCTGTAACTATGTTTCAGTGACCTGAAGTGTCATCCAAACCAAAATTCTGAGTTGTCTTTGAATCATCCTTCTGACTCATTTTATATCCCACCAATAAATGCTCCTATCAATTCTACCTTCTAATTATTTTTCAAACACCCTGGGGAAATCACATTTTTTTGGAAGTAAATGCTGAGCTGGAGACATGAGCACAAGCACTTTATTCAGGGGTTTCTGCTGTGAAAGATAACAGAGGGAAAGAAGCAGAACTGGCCAGTAAGAGCCATCAGGTTGTGTTGCAAACCTGACAGGGCAGGGAGTTTCAGACAACAAGGCAGATCTTTCAAAGTCAACCCAGTAGGGAGCTCAGCACTAGGGACTGACCATTACATGAGTCCCATGTTGGGAAGAAATGGCCAGATTCCTGTGCTGTAGGTATGCCAGCCACTGGTTGGGGCTCCCCAGAATGAGCACAATCTCAATACAAATGCTGCAGTAGATTTCACAGTAGGAGGCCGTTGGCTAACTGCACTCCTCGCAGCTGAATATAAAGTTCTTTCTTGAAGACAAACCCTAGTGACACCTCAATGGTTGCCACATACCCCCTCTTCTTTCTATTCTTCCTGTTACTGATTTGATTCAGATCCTCATGATGTTCACTGAGATCACTACAATGTTTTCCTAAGTGGTCCTCTTGACTGTAGTCTTGCCCACCTCCAATCCATACTCCACAACGCCACCACAGTCGTCTTTCCAAAGAGCAAATGAGAAAAAGTAACTCCTCTCTTAAAACATGTTAGATTATCGCTTTACAATATAATGGGCAAGGTCCTTCATGATAGATTACCTGTTTGGCTTTAACCATTACTTCTCCCCCCGGTATATACACCCACGGCATCATTCCAACATCATCTCTTTCCAAGAAATGTTCCCTGACTACGTCAGCCTGTGATCTGTCTTTTGCTTGTTTGTTTGTTTTCCTCATTAGACTGTAGGTTCATCCAAGGCAGGAAACACATTTCACCTCCCTTAACTCTCATGCCAAGCTCACTGCCTGGAACTTAAACTCCAATATACATTTATTGAATAAATTAAATAATATGGGCAAAAATGGTACTTAATTGAAGATGAAACCCCAAGAGAACTGATATATCTGTGTGTGTGTGTGTGTGTGTGTGTATATATATATATATATATATAGTTTTATTACTAAAAAGAAAAATTACTGAATCTACCCCATCATCAATAATAAATTTAAAAAATCAGCACTATATGATTAAAACATAAAACATGTTTGCTTATATGCAATATATTTGGGATTCAAAAATGCCATGCTTAGTTGTCTATTTTTTGAGGGGAATGCATACTTCATTTAGGCTTGATTCTGTCAGTGCCATTCAATTTTATTTTAGTGACCTAAACTATGGGCATGTCCGAGAGAAAATCAACAGCATGAGATTTCTAAGGAGATGGTACATTTTGTAAGATGCAATAAAAATTCTGTTTAATTAATGTGTTTACAAATCTCTGGTCATTATAAGTGGAGAAAAATTTAAGATTCCCTTTTCCCACATTTTTTTTCTATGCATAAACTTATATGTGTTCTCACTATAAGATATAAAAAATTCTTTACATTTAGATTTTTCCCCCCAAATTTTGTCTTTTAGCAGGAAGAAAATAAAGATGTTTATTTTCTTTCCCTCCCTCCCTCTTTCTCCCCTTTCCTATCTTCCCTTGTTTTTTTCCTCCTTTGTTCCTTTTTTCATCCCTTTCCTCCCTCCTTCCCTCTTTCCCTCTTTCCTTGCTTCCCTGCCTTCTCCTTCCCTTTCAATAAGAGTACTACCTACAGGAAGAGAATGTATTGTTCCACAGGTCAGTAAATGGCATAGCTATTTCCATTTTCATCTGACTAATGACTTGTGTGAGAGTCTGGGGTCTTAGGGTGATAAAAACTGTAGAAAAAGCATCAGAAGAAATGAAATGACAGTGGCTGACACATGGATATCCACAAGACTCAGGGTGAAATTCTCAGAGTATGTAAGAATGTTACTGGCTGGTCAGTGGAGAAACTGAAATGTGGAGAGGCCAGCCCTAGAGTAAGGTTAAACCTTAGAGAAACGTGTATATATATTTATATATAGAACATGCCCCCCCCCAACACTTTTTCTTTACTCACACAAAGACAGAATAAAAATGCCTGTGAATAAACTTACTGTTTTACTAATGATAAAAAAATATTAATTTCTTGAGAGAGAGGAAAAAAAAAAAGAAATGTGGGGAGAAGTTGCAATTCTTCCTGTGACCTCTGTCTGACCTACGGGCATATTGTAAAGCTTCGCAGTTGTTTTGTTTTGTTTTGTAATGCAAGGATCTGACTTAAGCTACATTTGCCTAGCATCCATTTCAAAGAGGCTATCTGCAATAGACATTCCCAGCCACACCCCTAGATAAACAGCTGGGCCACTGCCCCCTGTGGG
Organism: Callorhinus ursinus; assembly: GCF_003265705.2. Classification (NCBI taxonomy): domain Eukaryota; kingdom Metazoa; phylum Chordata; class Mammalia; order Carnivora; family Otariidae; genus Callorhinus; species Callorhinus ursinus. The sequence continues at coordinate 5,378 of NW_027398885.1, read as the reverse complement.
GCTCCTTCATTTTAAAGATATTTGTTGATTTCAACAATTGAACTTTTGGGCCACTTTTTTTTTTCTCTACCTGTACTTCAATTTCCCGCTCTCACATTTCAATCAACAATAGTGAGAGAGCCCACAAAGCCCAAGGCCCTCACCTTCGACCCCTATACAAGCAGAACCCCACACTTGTTCTCCATCTTTCTCCTCAAACTTGCCGTGTGGCCTGAGGTGTGCTGTGCAATTTCCAGGTCTTGTAAGTAATAAACCTTTATTTATTTTCAAAATTTCCTGCTGGTTATTGCTGAAGGGCATCTTAAGAACCACAAGGGTTGGTCCAGTCATTCCACTGGTTTGGGAAGGGGAGGCGTCTGTGGGAAGTTCACAGGGGCCCAGGTGAATGCCCCCAGGCATTTCTAGAGGACAGCATCACTAATGATGGGCTGAGATTGGCACAAAACAAGAGCTTTCTATCACTGGGAGGTGCATCTCCTAATATCCTACACTTGGCAACCCTTCTGATTCATGATTTTCCATCCAAAACCCATTGCCACAACTCCTTATTTCTTTCTCCTCTTCCAACATTCTCATATTCAGCTGGTAACATTGATCTTGCTGCCCTATCAGATTTTTCTGTTTTCTACTAAATAGCTCTGGCATTTGGGCTTCTGTTCAGACTTACTGCAATCCTGTTCATTCAACAAATACTTATGAACATATATTAAATACCTAGATCTGCTTGGATACAAACATGACTAGGATGTATTCCTGCCCTAAAAAACTCACAGCCTAGAGGCAAATATGGAAAACATGCTTAGACCAAATTTAAATAATAGCATATTTTAAAAGAACGTATCACCAAGAGTGCATTTCAGATAGCATTATATTTCATTAAGACTCTCTCACTCTACATTCAAATACAAGTAAGGAAAATTAGATCCATATAGGTATAAATATAATTTTGCTCCTAGGAAACATAGTTTATAAGTCCACAATATGCCCCTCTTGGCATTAAAAAGCTGAAGAGAGGTGGAGAAGTGTTATTGTTTGTAAAATGAAAGTGCATTAAACATCTGCTTTATGTAAACAAATAAGAAAAGACCCAATAAACAATAGTATCTCCTCAGTGGAAGCCTTAGAAATAAACATTTATTTTGATGATGTTTGACTATACTGTAGCAATTCTGATATTCAACCAAGCCTAGTAAAATGGGAATTTTACCTTAAATGGATTTCAAACTAATATGCCTATTATGCCATGTCTAATAGGCATGTTTTTCTCTTATATAAAATACAATAAGACAGGATTATTTTCATGTAAGTTGGGTAATATACTTACGTCCTGTAATAGTCTTTGTGATTACAGAAACATGCAAGCACATGTCTTAAGGACTACTAATTTATTCTTACTTCAAATTTTTTATTATTATGTTAATCACCATACATTACATCATTAGTTTTTGATGTAGTGTTCCATGATTCATTGTTAGTTCATAACACCCAGTGCTCCATGCAGAACGTGCGCTCTTTAATACCCATCACCAGGCTAATACATCCCCCCACCCCACTCCCCTCTAGAACCCTCAGTTTGTTTTTCAGAGTCCATTGTCTCTCATGGTTCGTTCCCCCTCTAATTTACACACATTCATTCTTCCCCTCCTGCTATCTTTTTTTTTCTTAACATATATTGCATTATTTGTTCCAGAGGTACAGATCTGTGATTCAAAAGTCTTGCACAATTCACAACACTCACCATAGCACATACCCTCCCCAATGTCTATCACCCAGCCACCCCATCCCTCCCACCACCCCACCACTCCAGCAACCCTCAGTTTGTTTCCTGAGATTAAGAATTCCTCATATCAGTGAGGTCCTATGATACATGTCTTTCTCTGATTGACTTATTTCACTCAGCATAACACCATCCAGTTCCATCCATGTCGTTGCAAATGGCAAGATCCCATTCCTTTTGATGGCTGCATAATATTCCATTGTGTATATATACCACCTCTTCTTTATCCATTCATCTGTCAATGGACATCTTGACTCTTTCCACAGTTTGGCTATTGTGGACATTGCTGCTCTAAACATTGGCGTACACGTACCCCTTCGGATCCCTACACTTGTATCTTTGTGGTAAATACCCAGTAGTGCAATTGCTGGATCGTATGGTAGCTCTATTTTCAACTGTTTGAGGAACCTCCATACTGTTTTCCAGAGTGGCTGCACCAGCTTGCATTCCCACCAACAGTGGAGGAGGGTTCCCATTTCTCCGCATGCCCACAAACATCGGTCGTTTCCTGACTTGTTCATTTTAGCCATTCTGACGGGTGTGAGGTGGTATCTCATGGAGGTTTTGATTTGGATTTCCCTGATGCCGAGCGATGTTGAGCACTTTTCATGTGCCTGTTGGCCATTTGGATGTCTTCTTTGGAAAAATGTCTGTTCATATCTTCTGCCCATTTCTTGATTGGATTATTTGTTCTTTGGGTGTTGAGTTTGATAAGTTCTTTATAGATTTTGGATACTAGCCCTTTATCTGATATGATATTTGCAAATATTTTCTCCCATTCTGTCGGTTGTCTTTTGGTTTTGTGGACTGTTTCTTTTGCTGTGCAAAAGCTTTTTATCTTGATGAAATCCCAATAGTTCATTTTTGCCCTTTCTTCCCTTGCCTTTGGTGATGTTTCTAGGAAGAAGTTGCTGCGGCTGAGGTTGAAGACGTTGCTGCCTGTGTTCTCCTCTAGGACTTTGATGGACTCCTGTCTCACATTTAGGTCATTCAACAATTTGGAGTCTATTTTTGTGTGTGGTGTAAGGAAATGGTCCAGTTTCATTCTTCTGCATGTGGCTGTCCAATTTTCCCAACACCATTGGTTGAAGAGACCATCTTCTTTCCATTGGACATTCTTTCTTGCTTTGTCAAAGATGAGTTGACCATAGAGTTGAGGGTCCATTTCTGGGCTCTCGATTCTGTTCCACTGATCTATGTGTCTGGTTTTGTGCCAATACCATACTGTCTGGATGATAACAGCTTTGTAATAGAGCTGGAAGTCCGGAATTGTGATGCCGCCAGCTTTGCTTTTCTTTTTCAACATTCCTCTGGCTATTCGGGGTCTCTTCTGGTTCCATACAAATTTTAGGATTATTTGTTCCATTTCTTTGAAAAAAGTGGAGGGTATTTGGATGGGGATTGCACTGAATGTGTAGATTGCTCTAGGTAGCACTGACATCTTCACAATGTTTGTTCTTCCAATCCATGAGCATGGAACGTTTTTCCATTTCTTTGTGTCTTCCTCAATTTCTTTCATGAGTATTTGATAGTTTTCTGAGTACAGATCCTTTGCCTCTTTGGTCAGATTTATCCCTAGGTATCTTACAGTTTTGGGTGCAATTGTAAATGGGATCTACTCCTTGATTTGTCTCTCTTCTGTCTTGTTGTTGGTGTATAGGAATGGCACTGATTTCTGTGCATTGATTTTATATCCTGCCACTTTACTGAATTCCTGTATGAGTTCTAGCAGTTTTGGGGTGGAGTCTTTTGGGTTTTCCACATACAGTATCATATCATCTGCAAAGAGTGAGAATTTGACTTCCTCTCTGCCGATTTGGATGCCTTTGATTTCCTTTTGTTGTCTGACTGCTGTGGCTAGGACTTCTAATACTATGTTGAATAGCAGTGGTGAGAATGGACATCCCTGCCGCGTTCCTGACCTTAGGGGAAAAGCTCTCAGCCTTTCCCCATTGAGAATGATATTCGCTATAGGTTTTTCATAGATGGCTTTTATAATATTGAGGTATTTACCCTCTACCCCTATACTCTGAAGAGTTTTGATCAAGAAAGGATGCTGTACGTTGTCAAATGCTTTTTCTGCATCTATTGAGAGGATCATATGATTCTTGTTCTTTCTTTTGTTATTGTATCATGTTGATTGATTTGTGGATGTTGAACCAACCTTGCAGCCCAGGGATAAATCCCACTTGGTCGTGGTGAATAATCCTTTTAATGTACTGTTGGATCCTACTGGCTAGTATTTTGGTGAGAATTTTTGCATCCATGTTCATCAAGGATATTGGTCTGTATTTCTCGTTTTTGATGGGGTCTTCGTCTGCTTTGGGGATCAAGGTAATGGTGGCCTCATAAAACGTGTTTGGAAGTTTTCCTTCCATTTCTATTTTTTGGAACAGTTTCAGGAGAATAGGTATTATTTCTTCTTTAAATGTGTGGTACAATTCCCCTGGGAAGCCATCTGGCCCTGGGCTTTTGTTTGTTGGGAGAGTTTTGATGACTGCTTCAATTTCCTTAGTGGCTATAGGTCTGTTCAGGTTTTCTATTTCTTCCTGGTTCAATTTTCGTAGTTGATACATCTCTAGGAATGCATCCATTTCTTCCTGGTTATCTGATTTGCTGGCATATAGTTATTCTTAATATGTTCTTATAATTGTTTGAAATTCTTTGGTGTTGGTTGTGATCTCTCCTCTTTCAGTCATGATTTTGTTGATTTGGGTCATTTCTCTTTTCTTTTTGATATGTCTGGCCAGGAGTTTATCAATCTTGTTAATTCTTTTAAAGAACCAGCTCCTAGTTTAGCTGATCTGTTCTACTGTTCTTTTGGTTTCTAGTTCATTGATTTTTGCTCTGATCTTTATTATTTCTCTTCTCCTGCTGAGTATAGGCTTTATTTGCTGTTTTTTTCTAGCTCCTTTAGGTGTAGGGTTAGGTTGTGTATTTGAGACCTTTCTTGTTTCTTAAGAAAAGCTTGTATTGCTATATACTTTCCTCTCGGGACTGCCTTTGCTGTATCCCAAAGATTTTGAACAGTTGTGTTTTCATTTTCATTGGTTTCCATGAATTTTTTTAATTCTTCTTTAATTCCCTGGTTGACCCATCCATCCTTTAGTAGGATGCTCTTTAGCCTCCATGTATTTGAGTTCTTTCCGACTTTCCTCTTGTGATTGAGTTCTAGTTTCAAAGCATTGTGGTCTGAAAATATGCAGGGAGTAATCCCAGTCTTTTGGTACCGGTTGAGACCTGATTTGTGACCTAGGACGTGATCAATTCTGGAGAATGTTCCATGGGCACTAGAGAAGAATGTGTATTCGGTTGCTTTGGGATGGAATGTTCTGAATATGTCTGTGAAGTCCATTTGGTCCAGGGTGTCATTTAAAGTCTTCATTTCCTTGTTGATCTTTTGCTTAGATGATCTGTCCATTTCAGTCAGGGGGGTGTTAAAGTCCCCCACTATTATTGTATTGTTGTCAATGTGTTTCTTTGCTTTTGTTATTAATTGCCTTATATAATTGGCTGCTCCCATGTTAGGGGCATAGATATTTACAATTGTTAGATCTTGTTGGATAGACCCTTTAAGTAGGATATAGTGTCCTTCTTCATC
>NW_027398884.1:0-9588 GCF_003265705.2 Callorhinus ursinus | reverse complement strand
CACCTCCTCTCCTGCCAGGCACTGTCAGCCTACAGCCTCGGAGGGTGGCTACCCTGACAAACTCCAGCCCTGGGGACAGAGCTGTGTGGGTAAGATGTGGTCTCCCAGCAGGCCTGAGCGCCAAGTCCCCACAGTGCTCACTCTACTCCTGCAGGCTCACTGTGCAACATCCTCCCTCAGTCTCCCTGGGCCCAAGTCTTCTTCTGCTCGTGGACCATCCTTGACCCAGGCGCCACACGCTGGGACTGGGAGCAGGTCGTCTGGACCTTCTGGACTCTCACTTCTGTGCCCGTGAAATGGGTAGAGTCCGGCCTCACAGACTGCTCAGAGGACACCCAGCACAGCAAGATGCAGGCCACTGCAAGGCAGATGCCAAGTGACCCCAGAGGGAGCACACAGTTCTTGCAAAAACCACCGGGCTCACGGGACCCAGCATGGGATGTGGGCATCAGCCTAGGGGGCACAGGGAGTCCTGGTGGGTGTGGCCCTGGCAGGGAGGCCACGGAAGGTTCCCAGAAGAGGCAGGAGACAAGGAAGACGACAGGACAAAGCTTCCCAAGGAGGCTGATGGAAGGATCAGAGAATTGCAGAGACCCTTGGGAAAACTCAGAGTCCCTGACGATGTTGGCTGAAATGTGTCATTTGGTCAGAAAAGCTGGGTCACAATACCCCAGTCAACACTGGATGATTTACTCTTTGTTGGTTCTAGGAATCAGTAGGTACCTGCCATTAGAACTCACATTGCATGAAGTCTAGGATATACTTACTTTTCATCACTTTTCAGGACTAGGTTTTTCTAGAGGAAGTGCTAAGCATGGGTCTCTCCATTCTTTGTGCAACTGGCCTGTGTTTTCAGGAGCAGATTCCTGGTGCCCATCACCAGTGCTAGCCCTGAGGACTGCCCCCGTCACCTCCCACAGTGGACGTGACCATGTGGTTTGGGGGGTGCTCACTGATGAAGCCCCAGTGCTCAATACAGAGCAGGGACCACACATCCTTTGCTGAATGAGGGAAGAAGGAGGGAGGGAGGGGGAGGGAGGGGGGGCTGGAGGTGGGGAATGAATGAGGGAGAGAATGAATGAGGGAGGGAGTAAAACCACAGAAGCTAGGTGCATAAATCAGGAGTCCTTATTTGGGGTGAGGTCCGAGGGCATCACAGCCCGCCCGGGCCCTGGATGGTGGCTCAGGGCATGTCCATCTGTCCTCCCAGTGCTGACCTTCTTTCTCCTTGGACCCGCTGTCATCCTGGATCCTCTCCACCTCCTCCTCAAACAATTCTCAATGTTTCCAGGGGCAGGATGGCAGGAGGGATGGGTCTCAGGAGGGGCTTCCGGATTCTGTGCCCCGGATGACACCGGGACAGTAGCTGCAGGGCATTCTATAATGAGGACTGGGACTGTGGATCCCATCCATCTCCTTGGGCATTAGTGTTGTTCCATTCCCTGCTTTCTCCAACACCGCTGTGACGAACACTCCTGACAATACGTGTGTGAAAAGCCGAGCCAGAGTTTCCGGGGCTGACTCCGAGGCTGAGGATGGGTGACCCTGTGGCCTGGGATGGGTGCTGCTCACTGTTCTCCCAGACAGGGGTGCCTGTCACCGTTCTCTCCAGGGGACCTCTACTTCCTCACGTTCTCCCCAGGGCTGCTGGTCCCCAGACCATACACCTGCCAGTCTGAGGGTGACCAGCGCTGCCTCCAAAGGGTTTCCTTTGCTGGAGTCCTTCCCCAGGAGCTCCCGCATCTCTGACACATATTCCCTTCGTGCCTATCCTTCCGCCTTGGACTTGCAAGTGTTTGGTCTCCATCCCTGTGGAACCCAGTGACTGGGAGCGTGGTTTGGACCAGAGTCAGGTGAAACCTTTCTCTGGCCTTGGGTTGTGAGCAATGCTTTTGCACATTGTGGTATGTCTTCCAGCTCTCTGCATTTCCCTGGTTTCTGTGTGGGTCTCAGGAGGAACCAGCCCTGTCCTGTATGGGGTCAGGCTGTGGTGTCCCAGCAGGACCAGGGTTCTTGGCCCCGAGATTGTGCCCATAATTCCTAAAGTGGCCTCTTTGATTACATCTGATGTGTAATCCATCAGGGATTTCAATATCAAATAAGGGAAATTTTATGACAAATAAACACAGAAGAAAAGGGGTCCCCTTTGAAAATAGGGGGGCAGACACGAAGGCCCCTATTGTGTGATTCCAATTACAGAAATATCAGTAATGGGTAAAGGAACAGAGAGAGAAAGCAGCATAGGGGTTGCCAGGGTCTGGGATGGGGGAGAAAAGGGCAGAGAGGGCTTCTGGTTTGGGACTCCTTTGGGGAATGAGATATTCTGCGGCAATGTTGTGGGGTGTGGTGGCACAGCGTTGGGCATGTACTTAATGCTCAAGACATGTTCAATTGAAAACAAGTAATTTTATTTAAAATAAATAATAAATAGTATATAGGACATGGAAGGATAAAATAACAGTTAATATGTACCAGAGAGAAAAAACACACGGGGAGGGGATGAAACAATCGGGCTGGATCTCGGGTTCGGGCGATGGAACTAAGGGTAATTGTACAAGGAGCTCTCGCTGCAGGGCTGTGGGTTCTGGATGTGGCCTCTGGATGTGGCCGTGGGAGCCCTGCAGGAGCAGGAGTAGGGGCAGGGCTCAGGATAAGGGGAGGGACAGGGGCACGGACAGAGATAAGAGCAGGGGCAGGGTCAAGGGCAAGGGGAGGGACAGGGTAAGCAGTAGTGGCAGGTGCAGGATCCAGGGCAGGAGGGGGGACAGGATCTGGGTCAGGGGCAGGAACGGGACCACTGGCAGGGGCAGGGAAAGGGGCAGCCGCTCTGGCAGGAGTATGGACAGGGGCAGGAGCAAGGGTAGGATCTGGGTCAGGGACAGTAGCTCTGGCAGGGGCAGGAGCAGGAAGAGGGGCAGGTGCAGGAACAAGAGCACAGGCAGGGGCAGGGGCTGGGGCAGGGGCAGAGGAATGGTTAAGGGAAGGCGCAGGAGCCGGGTCAGGATCTGGGTCTGAGGCAGGAGCAGGGGCTGGGGTGGGGGAAGGGGAAATGGCAGGAACTGTAGCAGGGACAGGGGCAGGGGCTGGCACAGGAGCAGGTGCCAGTTCTTCCTGGGCAGCGCCAGGCCCTCCGTGGGCAGTTGCCGGGTCACCTGCCGGCTCCTGGTCTCCTCCTGAAGTCATTGCAGGCACCAACCCTCCCTCCAGATCCGGCTCTAGCTCCTCAGGTGGTAGAGCAGCTGTGAGAAGAGAAAAGCTCAACTCTGTGCCTGTTCTCTGTGGGCCTTTGCAGAGACAGAGCCCAGCCCAGGGCCTCCCAGAGAAGCCACAGCCAGGAAGGAACCCTCACGGGGACGTCTCCCAACTGCAGTCCACCCGCTGGGTGCTCTGTGCTCAGTCGTTGCTCCTGGCCCCACACCAGCCTCTGGGGGCTCCTCTCTGTGGGGCCAGCACCAACCCGTCCCCACACACCACAAACATCAAGCCCCAGCCTTCTCACTCTCGGCCTCGGGCTACGTGGGCTCCAGTCCTGGACCACTGTCCGGTGGACAACCTCCTGGGACAGTGGTCCGTGTGGTGTCGGAGGTCTTGAACGGCAATCCCCAGAACCTGTTTCTTGGGATGCCTTTGGGGTCAAACCCTCTGTCAGGGAGGAGGGCATGTCCGCCAGCTGCCTCTACATGTCCTCCATGGACTTCTGCAAAGACAGGGACCGGTAGCCGGGCCAAGGCATCACAGCCCTACCCGGCCATACACACTGTCCTCCTGCCCTGTCCCCTTGTTGCTCCCAGATCAGACACACACCTGTGCACGCACAGCCGTGCACCCGGAACGCAGTGACGCATCCTTGCAGGGTTATCGGGATAACCCTTGGGCAGAAGGGGCAGCGCCTGCACACTCCATCCCACATAGCCAGCCTTGACCTTGAACATGACCTGCCCACTGGGTATCTGACCCCTCATCAGCCTGCTCCTGCTCAGGGTAGCCCCACCCCCGAGACCCGTGGGACTGGGTGGGTAGCTATCCCCGAGGATCTGAGGGGCTCTCACCCCCAAAGCGAACCTCATTGGAGGGTTGGGGCTGGTCTAGGAATGGAGAGCAGCCCTACTCCTTGGGCTCTGCACCCCTCATTTGTCTTGGGCCAGTCCCTGCCTCTCTTGACCCAGGTTCCCAACTGTCCCTGAGGGTTGGACATGGAAACGCTTGAACGTGGCCACTCCTCCAGTGGTAGGTGGGGGACAAGTGCACCAGGGACCCAGGCCTCCCCACCGAGAGGGCCAGCCAGGTGTGTCATGGCCAGGTGTGCAAAGGGGACCTGCACACAGCACATTTACGGCGAACCAGCCCTGCGGCGGATGTACACGAGAACCATGGCTCTGCACCTGACTGGTCTCCCACATTCCCTCACCACAGCTGACTGCTCTGTTGCCCCAAAGTCCGCTGGGCCCCGCAACCACGCCTACCCTGGGTGGCAGGCCTTTGGGTGAAAGACCAGGTGGATAGGACATGTGGGGAAGCACAGGTCATTGAATACCCCCTACCCAGCTGGCCTGGAATGCAGACTCCCTCTCAGGGTCCAGCTAAGTGCAGGGCTGGGCCAGTGGACCTGGAAGCATCAGTGGAGGCCGACTCAGGACAGGGAGATCAGTCCACCCTATCCCCTCTCCTCTCCTCCTTCTGCCTTGTCTTCCTGGCAGGACCCAGGGCAGAGGTCCATCCTGTCCCTGGCTGCAGCCCTGGCTGGAGTCAGAGGGGCGGGATGGAGGCCGGGGAGGAGGGGCCCACCAGCAGGATGCCCGAGTCTGAAGGGGGTCATTACTGTAATGAGGGACCCCATGGGCATTCAGGGATTTCAGCCCTTTTTAGACATGACCAGTGGCCCCAGGTCTCGGCCCCTGCCCCATCCTTCACTCTCCACAAGGCCCTGCATCCTCCTCAGCCCAGTCCTTGTCCACAGCCAGTCCTCCCTCTGGCCCTAGGAAATCCAGGGGCTCCGGGGGCTGCAAAACCACTACAAGCTGGAGCCGAGCCATCCCTATGGGGCCTGGTTCCGTGTCCTGCAGCCCCACATTGAGGAGAGGTGAGGCCAGGCAGGAGCGGGGAGAGGGCAGAGTGGACTCTCCCTGGGGGCCATGGCTCCCTGGTCAGTGCAGACCCTGTTGTGTGCTGGCCCCTAAGGCAGCCAGATTCCACTCCCAGGCAGGCTCCGGGAGGGAGACCAGAGTGTGGCTCCTGCTAGCTGAGACGTGTCACTCTCTCCTGTATCTACAGCCTGTCCCAACAGCTGGAGTCCTCCTCCTAGTCAGCCAGCTCACCTTCAGCGTCAAGAACAGGCCATCATGAAGGTCAGGGGCCAATGCGTGGCTTGTCAGGCAGGGGAGGGCTCGCTTTCAACTCAGGGAGTCTCTGACTGGTCTAGCAGGGGCTCCGGAGGGCTGGTTTCCAGCATCTCTGCTAACCAGCTCTGGGAAGGGAGCCATTTACCTCCCCTCTCTGGGTCTCGCTCTCCTCCTCTGTGCAATGGGGTGATGCTGAATGATCCCTCCCATGGCAGGATCATGTGGAGTCCTGGTGATCGACCTAAGCTGGGCACAGAGCCTGGACTTCCCTTAGGGTCCCCCAAGGCCACATAAGAGGGGAGGAGGCTGCCCCCAAACAGTACATTGAAATTCTGCTGCTGTTAGAACCTGAGCGTTGGGGTTTGGATATTTCACTTGCTGGGCTGATGAGACACACTTGCTCTCCATGACTCCTCCTCAGATGAAGAGCTCTTGCAGGTCCCGGGCATCCTGGACCTGGGGTGGGGATAGGGGCCTGGCCCTCGCTGGCTCCTGCAGGAGACCTCTCCTCCCAAAGACAGGATGGTTTTGGGTCGTGATCCTGGGCTAGGGTGGGAGACAGCCCATCACTGCTCCTTACTCTGGGGCTGAGTGGGTCTTTTTCAGGCATAGCAACACCCACTGAAGCCTGGGGCTTAAGAAAGAACACACTCCTGGACCCATTCCTGCCCCAGGACGGTGGCTGCCTTCCCCAGCTCTGGAGGAAGAGAGGGATATCCTCTGCTTCTTTGGGCATTGGTCCTCTGACAAATGAGGAAGCCCTGAAAAGATTCTAGTCCTCCTCTGGAAGTGCACCAGCACTGAGTGGGCCAGTCACTGTCCACACATGAAGACGGACAACGTGCTAAGGGAGTGCGGGAGGTGATCCTGTGCAAATGGCCTGTGGGTCGGTGGGGCTGGCTGCTTTAGTGCCCTCCCGTTGGCCCCCTTTCCCTGGATGGAAATCCTCCTGGAGTCTCATCTCTGCCCTTGGAGCTCCCTTCCTGCTGGTTTCAGGACCAAGGGACTCCAACTTAACATTGTACCCCATGTCCTCAGGGAGATGGTGGTAATGGTCCGTTATGATCATCTGGGAGGGCCCTCCAGGTTCCTGCTCCCCCCAGGCACAGGTGCGGTGGCAAGAAGCCCCAGAGCAGTCCTCCAACATCAGCATTGTGTCCTATGTCCTCAGGGATGGTGGTAATGGTCCATCAGGATCGTCTGGGAGATCCTCCTGGTTCCTGATTCCCCAGGCACAGGTGCGGTGACAAGAAGCCCCAGAGGCATCCCCCAAATTCAGCATTTTGCCCCCAGGAATGCTGGTAATGTGCTGTCAGTGCGGTACAGGAGGATCCTCCAGGTGGGGGCCTGGAGGCTGGAGTAAACCAGACCCCACTCAAGTTGCATGAGGTAGAGATGAGTGAGGTGTTCATTTGGAAGAGTAATTGTGCTTTTCCAAAAATGTCAAAGTCATTGGTCTACTTTAGAATGAGATAATTACTACTTAAAAAACAAGTGTGTGTTTCCCCTTCTCCCAGAAACCGAAGCAGGTGTGCAGGCCACAGGTCGGAGGTGCCTTATCATCTCCGCCTGACAACACTTCCCTGCTCTGTCTCCAGGAGCCTCAACGTTTTGAACATCAGCATGTGAGCCAGTGATGCAGTTTGTCACAGGACATCAGCATGCAGAGAAAGCAGCAGGCCCATTTGGCACAGTGTCATCTTCATGTCAGGACTGGAGGTAAAACTTCTCGTGAACCCCAAACCTCCTCGGCTTTCCTGTTCCCTCTAGTTGAGCCAAGAAGGAAAACTTCAGTAACTGTCCGCATTCTCCATTTGGTGCAGGAATTACTTAATTTCCCTGCAGGTAGAAGATTGCAGGGGATCCCATTTTCTCTATTCACTTATTGCTTACAAAATATATTCTGATCATCTGTTTCCTAGAAGTAACCTTTATTAGAAAGGGAAGGTGAAATTAACTCTTTGTGTGTTTTTAAGATATCATTTGTTCCTTCATCTAACAGCGTTTATTCATTTGGGCCTAGGATATGGTTGAATGTCCAGCATCTAGTGTTAATTGGCTTTTTGTCATCAGATACAGACTTGGATGATGTCTTGTCATTTGTCAAAGGTGATGTTTCATAATTGATTAGTCTTTTCATCAGAAGAGTTACAATTAGGGTCGAGGGAAAAATCAAAATTATTCAAAGCAGGCTTTTACTGTTTAAAAGATGAGCTTGACTTTCTAGTTTTTCTAAATGAGTCATCTAGATATTTTGACATGCCGATTTTATCTGTAGTTTCTTTGGTGGTGGAGTCAGAAGGAGAGTCTCTGAGAATTCTGGATGCTGGTGGCATCAAGGGGCTTGTCGTCAGGAGCACTGGGTTGAATTCTGGAACTGCTTGCCTGACCCTAGGTGAGACAGGTTATCCCAATGAGATTCCAGTGACTCCTTATGAAATTGCTGGATTCTAATATCTATGGAAAGGCTTTTTCCACAGAAACTCTTTTGTCTAATGAAGAGCAATTAAAACTGAGGTGATTTGGGCTGTATTATTCTGTGAATAATAGTTTTAAACCCCCCCATCATAGGATATGGTGTTTTATTGTACAAGGAGTCCTCAGAAGCCTGCACTGAAAGAATCAGGTCTCAGAGCATGTCCATGTTCCATTGATACGTTCCTTACAGTTTGCCCAGGTAGGAAGGTAAGTGGAGAGAAATACAACAGAAGGAGAAAGTAGTGAACCATTCATTAGGTAGCCTTCCACCTTTCTCATGAAAGCCTTGGGCCAGTGTCATTTTGGAAGGAGAGGGGAGTCCTGGAGCTCTGCAGCGGATGGGGGAGTTCCACTTCTGGGTAAAGCTGACAGGGGTCTCAGAAGAGAGCTGAGTGCATTGAGCAGGGGGGTGTGGGCAGGGTGGGCTCCAGGGGTGGCTGTGGGTCTCCCGAGTGAGAGTTGTGAGAGGTGAGGGCCGTGAGGACGTTCCTGCCTGAGGACAGGTGAGGTCCAGGTGGAAAGCTGGCCGAGCACCTTCTTCTGTGCCACCAACCTCACCCAATATACACGACATCATTGTCTGTCCCTTTCACGCCAGTTCAGATGTCTCAGAGTTGCCAGGCCAAGACGTTTGTTTGAGCTTCTTTCTTTGTGTGTGTGAAGTTTCAAAATTTTGATTATGGAAATGACGGGACATCGAAACATCTGTTACTCTTTTATTTCCTGCTCTATTTTCAATCACCAAAGAGAATCATATCTGCTAGTGCAAGGGGCTATATGTCTGTTTTTATATCCCGATTTAATTAAACAGTGGGAAAACAATCTTCCGAAATATTATGAGAAACCTTGGTGAGTGTTCATGTTTTCCTCTTCCATGAGCCACATTCCGATATTAGAAATTATGTTTTAAAGTAAAAGACAGCCTCAGAGCTGTAACAGGGTGCCGTGCCCTTTGTGAGAGGGACACATGGAGGAATGTCGGTTCTTTTGGAGCTCAGGGAGTGGTGCATCATGCTCCCAAAGGAAATCGAGCCCCCTCTTAGCCTTTCCTGAGGGGGCTGCTTACCTGGTGGCCCATCCTGGGCTCTGGAAACTTGACCCGATGAGTCATTTGCAAATTGACCTGGGGAATTTATGAAGAAAATGGAAGGAATCCTGGAGGGTGCCTGCATCCTTTGTACTCAGACAACTCCATGTAGCAAGGGAACTCATCACCAATGAGCCGTATTGGGATCCCTGAGAGAAAGGGCTTCGTTTCATGGGCTGAGGTAGTGTCTTCATCCTTATCTGGACCAGAGCCATGTTGTGTGGCCATGGAGATCCAGACCCTTAGGTGCCCATGTTATTATTATTATTATTTTAAGAAATCAATATTGACTTCGAGATACAAATATCGAAAGGAAAAACACAAGGTCAAATATATATATATGATTGAACTCGTGGCCTCTCTCATTAGTATGGGTAATGTAGCCCTGCCCGTATGAGAAAGACCAAGGGATTATATTTTGATTAGAAGTGTGCTGTGCACACATAGTGTTTTATTCTGTCATTTGCATTATTTCACGGGAGGGAAAATGGAGTGGTGCCTGGAGCTTGTTTTCTGATTTTAAGGAATGGGAGACAAGTGAATTGTAAGAGCAGTGTTGATGCTGACATGGTGCTCAATGCCCAGTGAGTGAAGGTTTGAAACTCAGACTTGGAAGACTTGGTGTTCGGCGAGGATGTTTTCCAAGTTTCCAGCATATCGAGTCACTTGGCTGGTGTGCCTAAT
>NW_027398883.1:0-9594 GCF_003265705.2 Callorhinus ursinus | reverse complement strand
CACTGGGTGTTATGCACAAACAATGAATCATGGAACACTACATCAAGAACTAACGATGTAATGTATGGTGATTAACATAACAATAAAGAAATTTAAAAAAAGAAAGTCTATTTGGTTTAATATTAGTACAACCACCTCTGCACTCTTTCAGTTACAATTTGCATGGAATATCTTTTTTCCATCTTTTCGTTTTCATTTATTTATACCAAGTATTAAGGATCAGCCTGAGGAATAAACTTAAGGTCTTTTCAGTTTTTTCTGAACAGGAGCCTTTTCCTGCACATGTGTGGTCACTTTCTAATTTTCCACATATATGCATTTGCTTTTTTTTGCCTTTTTTTTTTTTAAGAGAGAGAGAGAATCTTAAGCAGGCTCTACACTCATCACAGCTCGATCTCATGACCCTGAGATCATGACCCAGGCCGAAATCAAAAGTCAGATGCTTAGCGGACTGAGCCACCCCAGGCACCCCTGCATTTGCTTTTGAATGTCTAGTCTTTAATGTCTGGCTCCTAAAAGAGGAAAAGGGGAAAAGGAAAGGATGCTGGCCCTTTAAATCTCCTGAAAGTCATTTCAGCCAGAAGGATAAAAACTCACAGGAATGGAAAGAGCCATGTTCCTGCAACAACAGAAACCTCTTTGCTTGTACCTCTGTGATCAGAAGCAGCAATCAGCAATCAGAGCACAGATCTCTGGTATCTGTGGAATGGAGTCCTTTTTGCTCACCTTGGATCCTGAAAGCTATGTGTAGGCTGCCCCAGAAGCATATGCCTAGCTGTGGGGGTGAGGATGGGAGATGAGTAGCTGCTACTGTGTGTGATAAGAGCTGATATTGATGGAAATTAACTGCAAATTACCTTTCAAAGCTTCTCCTGGAAGTTACAAACCTCCTATAGACTCAGGAATTCCAGAAGAGTTCTATTAGACAGATTCTGCTAGTGCAGTTGTTGTCTAGATGGGGACACAGATTCCTGGTGGTTCCTACTCCACCATCTTCCCAGAATGCTTTCTCCAGCAGAAAGTTTTTTCTTTTTTAATTTTATTTTAGCTTTTAATGAAAGGTCACATGCTAGCTTTTGCAAAGGTAATGGAGGAGATAAGAAAATGTTCTAAAGAAGTGGCATAGTTCAGTGAAGATCAAGAGACTAAGAATCAAGAAATTATATTTGCAGTCTTGTTTTATCCTCTACAGCAGCACTATCAATAGAAATACAATGTGAGCCACATACATAATTAAATTTTTAGCAGCCACATTAAAACAAAGTACAAATAAATAGGTAAAATTAATTTTAATAAGTTTTACTTAATTCAATATATCCAAAATATTATTTCAACATATAATCAATATAAAACTTATTGATGAAATATTTGCATTTTTTTCATACTAAGTCTTTGAAATCTAATGTGTATTTTCTACTTAGAGCACATCTCAATTTGGATGCTAAATATTCCTCAGAAGTAATTGATATGTATTTAGGTTTCATGAAGTTTACAGTTGAAAAGTAGATTAACAGAACCAAATTGGTCTAGACACAGAATTTTCCAATAACTGAACCAAGTATCAGTTTCTAAATTTAAATTAATTATAATAAAAAAACATTTAAAATTCAGTTTTTCAGTGTCTCTAGCCACATTTCAAGTGTTCAATAGCTATGTGTGACTCATGTCTACCATATAGGACACTACGGATTTAGAATGTGACTTTGGAAAGGTCAGTTACCATCTTGAAAATCAGCTTGGCCATGTGATAATTAGACTAGTTCATCTCCGATGTCACTTGTGGGTCTATAATTTGGTAATTCAAAATGATAAAAATGAAAACAACAACAGCCCCCTCCCCCCAGAATTACAGAGCATTTCAGAATCTCCACTTTACATCTCTGAACAATTTCTGGGCTGGTTTCCACATCAATGAGTTTTAAACATTTCTGAGTATATTTCAAAAACCTCGGATGCTAGACATAAATGAATAGATCTTAAAAAATTAAAAAATATATATGTTTGTTAAATTAACCTTGAAGTTATACTATCATATTCTTCAAATGCCTCTGCTTTTTTTAAAATATATATTTAAGTGTTTGCCCGTATATTTTTGGAAATGTGCAAGGTGACTGTGCCAGAATCAGGAAGGCCCGGGAATAACACAAGCCATCACCCACTGCTTCCCTCTATCATTATTCATCTGCTCAAGGACTGTTCTTTTCCATCTCGACATGAGTTTGTTTTCTACTTCACCTACCTGTCCATATGAGTTACAGTTAAGTTCTAATTTTCTCTATTACCTAGGAAGCCAAGAAAGTAAGTTGAAAATTGCATGTATACTACTTTCATTTTAGATCACTACATGCAATAACAATCTGCACATCGATCATACTTTATAAAGTTCAAAAAATTTTATATAATCTCACTTGACCATGCAACGTTCAAGTCAATTTGAACAAAAGGAAAAGAGGAGTTTAAAATCAATGCACCCAATACACAGATTCACCTGTATTACAGAAACAGTTTTCTAAGTGTCAGCCAAGTGTTCTAAAACATCACCTATCAGTTTTCGACTGGCGCTAACATGACACTAATTCCACATAGTATATAACCAACTCTCATCTTAGGCACTTTGCCTTGTGCTCAGGGTGTTCTATGATTCAAAGGGTAGCCTCTGGAGAAGTAGGATATCATTCCACTTTTTCAGAGGACAGACTACCATCAAGTTCATTCTAGAACACAGCCCTGAATTCAAAATCAAGAAGAAATAAACTGAAAATTCCATTACTTGATACTGAGCAGTAAGTGATTAAGTGGGTCAGCAGGCCCCACGGTTTCCAAGGAAATGTTACTTGTGAGTTTCCACTGTGCAAAACAATGGTAGTTCATTTTTGAACGCAGATTCCAAATAGAAAGGTCACTCTTTCCTCGCAATGGATGCTTTTCCACGAGAAAAGACCATGGGAAGGAACAGGGTACAGAGATACAGTCAAGGACGACAGACGGTCCTCTCTGAACACAAGGTACAGGATGAGGTGAGGTCCTCCAGAGGTCATGAAGTGAGCCCTTGAGTGGGAGACTGACTCCCCAGCCTGTGCTTTCAGCATACTTACTGGCACGTGATACAACAAGTCAACGGAGAAATAACGGCGACAATGTCACCTCACTGTCATAGTCACTTGAGAGAACATAGAAAATTCAGGTTAACAAGGCAGAGAGCTATAGCTTCTCCCAGCCATTACAGGGCAATGAAGCACATTAAAATTACATTAATAACAATTGCCTTGAAGCAAGAAAGGGAGATTATGGAAAAAATGATAATGACAATAAAATTAACAGTATCCATGATGATGACGATGATGGAAATGATAGCGAAATGTTGATTTACTCTCTCCTTTGTATTGCTTACTTGTATTTAGTGAACTGAAACAGGCCTGAGAAAGAAGGTCTGGGGCAGGTCATCATGATTATTCTGGCCTAGACATTGAGACAGAGTCTTGCTCTTATTCCTCTGTGGCTGTCTGGCTTATCTTCAGACTGGTCTTTCCTAGCCATTGGAGTGGGAAGATACTTGAGGACTTGAGATTCAGAGGCTCAGGAGGAAGGGGCAGAGGGGGTTGCTCAAGTCCCTTTATCCTGGGCCAGCATCTTGTGCATGGTCCAGTCTAAGTCCTCAGAGGAGTGTCTTGTGATTTGGGTCCCATACAAGTTGCTCTACAATGTAATACCCAGTACAAGTGCCAGTTTGCTTTGAGGTGTCCCCTCTCTTGGCCTTGTCTTCAGCACGGATGGTGTACATGGGAGCAGTGTTGTGGCCAAACAAACCTGGGCGATGGGTTCCTGGAAACTTCGGTAAACTCCAAGAGACCCAAGCAGTATATGCCAAGGTCTAGAATGTGGGGTAGCTGACTCCCACATTGTGGCAGGTATAGCTGGCATTAGGAGAGGGCTCCGGTGCCCTGTTTCCAAGCCATTATCCATACACCTCGAGTATTGCTTCAAGAACCAGCCAGAATAAAGGACAGAGAGGCTGTGTGTTTAAGTCTCTGGGCCAACGATCCTTATTTCAATCAGAACAGCTATCCTATAACTACTTCATATGTTGGTCAACTGAGTGACATTTTATTTGAATAAAGAAATCTGTAGCACAAATAACACATACAACATACAACAAACTGTAACACAAACAACAAACAACATAACACAAACAAGGTCTGACAACCACCATTTTAATGTTTCTATCCCTAATGACAAACTGTACCAGCCATATCTTTGTATTTTCTATATTCTGATGCATTGACATCTGGGGCCTCATGGACCAGGAGAGACTGCAGAACCCAGCATTAGCCAATTCCTAGAGATAGTAAACAACTCAGCCAGGGCCATGCCTCTCATATGCAAACCAACCAATACCCCCAATCAAAGTATTTCTTAGGGCCTTATGTTCCAAGCTACTATTTCCCCTGCCCTAATCACTCCAGAGCCAGGTATCTGAGCATTAGGTGCAGCCCCTGTGCCCCAGAGCCAGCTGAAATTATTCCAATTAACCAATCTTAAACCTGCTCAGCATGCCTTGCCTCTTCCTTACCATGGAAACCACAAGAAAAGCTCTTGCCCACCCTTGTACACACCTCCTTCCCCCCCCAACCCCCCGCCCCACCCCACCTTATTCCCTCTGTCTCCTGCCTGACCTCAGCACTCCTCTGTATGGTCCTGCGGGGCACACCAAGCTTCCTATTTCCAGGGAACTGTATACAATTTTTAGCTTCATGGCACCCATTTCTGTGTCTGCATGTCTTACTATACTTGATTCAAATGAATCCCAGCTATCCTTAAAACACAAAATACAGCTCCAGGCCTGGCGAGCAATGGCCCATGTATTGTTAGTAGGATCTGGTATTAGCAGGAAAGGGAATTTTTTTTGGATGAGAACAGCTTGTCTAGGAACCTTGAGCAGCTATGCAGTTGCATTCTTGGTGGGTAACTTCCCACAGCAAGAAACACAGCTGGTGTGGGGCGATTTCTAGGATCAGGGAAGGCTCTCCTAACCAGCAGAGCTCCACGTGCAGCTTTGGGCCTTTTGGATTGAAGGGCTCAGCCATGGGTGGGTGGCCCAGCGCTAGCTAGTGTAATCTATTAATCCGTTCTCCTATCTGTCAGCCATGGTCAGGAGAATGATGCGCTCCTCTAAAGATACAGAGTCGAGGACTATGACAACATGGATGTTTCTGTTGTGATTAAATTAGTAAGGTTGTCCAAGGCAAGGGAATTTAAATACATCACCGATATTTGGGGACACTGGGGGATGTTTGGCATACTAGGAATAAAGGTGGGGATTCAGAAGAAAGGAAGCAGATTTTTTTTTTTTTTTTTAAGGATGCTTGGTAGATTTCCTCTCCTTGGGAGGACAGTTGCATCTCTACTCGGCCACTGGCCTTGAAAATGAGGAAAAAAGAATAAGAAGAGGAAAAATGCTGTCTTCTAGAGAGGGTCAAGGCCCTTTCAGCTCCATTCTGCCCCCTGCCGACCCCATCACTAGAAGAGTGAGGTAGAACTAGGAGCCAGGGCATTTGATTAGGCCATAGTTCTGGGGATAGAAACTTTAACTGGGATAAGCAAAAGGGATGGAGGTCTGATCCCACACAACAACTGGATCCTAGCCATTTGTCTCACTGCCATTGCTTTGTGCTCGGGAGGTAGGATGACCGCCAGCAAGCTGCTCTGCCCTAAGCCAGCCTGGGAGAAGCAGCCCAGACTGTGCTGTAAACACAACCTCACTCACCTCACCTTGTTGACTCATTTGCCTGTCCTCAGGAGAAAGCATTAGTGTGTTTAGGTTACAACAGGGACACTCAGCTGGGGATGATTTGGTCCCCACCCCCTCACCCAGAGGACATTGGGAAATGTCTGGAGACAGCTGTGATTGTTACGGCCATGTAGGTGGGGCACGCTACCAGCACCTAGGCTGTCAACGGCAATGATGCTGATAAACATCTTACAATACAGAGAACAGCCCGCACCCCCGACAAAGACGTATCCAGTCCAAAATGTCAGTAGCGGCGAGGTTTAGAAACAAACCCTAAGCTAGAGGGTAGGGAAGCAGTAGAGAGGATTGCATTTGCTGGAAGGGGACAGAAGTGTTGGGCTGATTTGACAGAAGTCCCTACAGATGCTAAGCTATGGAGTCTGGGATTCGAGCCTGGAATAAAGGATAAGGGGCCATTTGACCAGCTCTGCTTCTCATGTTTCACCTGCCTGAGTCTGGGCAGGAGCCTTCTGCACAGTGTAGCCTCGTTGGCCGGCACCTCATGTTTTTGTGGGGGCAAAAGCCTCCAGTTATTAAAGACTTTATCTCTGTCCCCATACCTATAGCTCTTGGGGACTACATGAGATGGCTGGGTCCCCTGGGAACAAGCCCCCACCCCCAGCTTACACAGTCTGCCTGCCCACTACCCTCTCATGCTCTCCCTCACAGGGTACTGTGCGCCTCTCTCTCACCTCTGCACCTCTGTGGGGGTAGTCCCTTTTCCTCTGACTGACTTTCTACTCTTTCCCTTTCAAGGCTCCGCTCATGGGTCACTCCTCCAGGAAGCCTTCCATGAACCACACACACACACACACGCACATACACACTTTCCCAGGGAAGGTGTCCTCCACCAGTACTCCTAAGGCATTTTAGGCTCATCTCCACCAGAGTCAGAATCATGCTACCACAGAGTGAGATTTTTGGTCTCACGACTCCAGACACCAGCAACCTCCTTGAACAAAGTGACTGTTTTAGTCTCTTCTGGACGTCCAGCACCTAGGTTAGTGCCTACCCCGGTGAGTATGAATTTACCTGCTTGAAGGCAGGAGACTGGGTAAAATGACCTCTAGAGGTTCTTTATGACCTTCAGGCTATTGACTACATAATAAATCAGAAAGGTCAGAGGCCAAAGGAGACTTTTATTCTATAGCCGTGCAGTACAAATGAAAGGCTCTCCTGTAAGAGAAGAACCAGAATGGCAAAATGAAGCCCTATCTTTGTCCTACCTAGAGAGGCCTCAATCCAAAATGCCAGCCTGAAAGCCCTTTTTTTTTTTCCTCGAGGATGTGTTAAGAGCTCTTGTTCCCAGCCTGGCACTGACGTAGTTAAATCCGCACCATTTGCTGTGTGAGGCTTTGATTCTGCTGACTTTATTTCAAGCAATCAAAAATATCTAATTTGCATTCACATTCACATCAGTGGCCCATATGTTAGCCCTGCTTAAAAGCTATAGGCTTGCATTCATTATGAAAGACTTGGCTCTCCTTCCTTATCTTTTCACTTGAAAATTATTGAGATACTGTCGCTACAAAGGGTTATATTTAGCGAAGACACAGCATTTCCGTGTGCGTGCACGTCTCTGCCCATATCTGTGTGTCTGAAGGGATCTGGTATTTGCATCTTCCTCCAAAATATCTGATAACTTTCAAAATGGGAAGAGGAAGCACTGTCTCTTTCTGTAGCCATTTTATATGACAGCGCTGCTTCCTACCTAAGGCATCATTAAAATACCACATTGCAATGTGTCGGGGCACATGATTCTAGACCACACACTGAGCCCCGATAAGCAGGCCCCTCTGGAGAGCTGCAGTGAGAAATTCACAGTTTCTTGGGAAGGAGCCTGGCCAGGGTTTGCTCCTGTGATTCAATCACACCTCAATTAGATTGCACCCAGGCTGGCTTAGGGCAGAGCAGCTTCCTGGGGGTCATCCTACCTCCCGAGAACAAAGCAATGGCAGTGAGACAAATGACTAGGATCCAGTTGTTGTGTGGGATCAGACCTCCATCCCTTTTGCTTATCCCAGTTAAAGTTTCTATCCCCAGAACTATGGCCTAATCAAATGCCCTGGCTCCTAGTTCTACCTCACTCTTCTAGTGATGGGGTCGGCAGGGGGCAGAATGGAGCTGAAAGGGCCTTGACCCTCTCTAGAAGACAGCATTTTTCCTCTTCTAATTCTTTTTTCCTTATTTTCAAGGCCAATGGCCAAGTAGAGATGCTATTGTCCTCCCAAGGAGAGGAAATCTACCAAGCATTCTTGAAAAAAAAATCTGCTTCCTTTCTTCTGAATCCCCACCTTTATTCCTAGTATGCCAAACATCCCCCAGTGTCCCCAATCTAATTGGTGGAAGGGCTAGTCTGTGTCTTCTACTTATCAAAAATGTACTGAGCCCCTACTGTGTGATAAGCAGTCTTCTTTGTAAAGCCCCCAGGATCTGTGATGAAAGGGTTTCTGCCATCAAGGAACTTACAAGGAGCAAGGACAGAGGGGGGTGAAGCTTCCAACAATTATGACTATTGGGGACATGCTAGGGTATTGGAGAAAAGCATGCAGGGAGCACCTAAAGGGGAAAAGGGGGTTCTTCCTGGAGAGTCGAAGCAGAGGGCAGGATGAGGTGAAGGGAGGTCGTCACAGAGCTGGGCACCTCTGACCTGCACGCTCTTGAAGGAGCTCAAGGTTGTGAAGGAGCAGAGAAAGGATGGAACAGCGAGAGGCAGAACAGGTCGTGAATTCAGAAAGCACCTTCGGTCCACTCCCTGGCAGGTGCTGACCCCACTCGGATTGTGGCATAAATGAAATATGCAGTAGCTACGGTGTGTCCCACCAACTACCACAGGCTCTTCATCCTCTAGAAGAATAGGCAGGAAACCAGCAAAGTGGTTGCCTGATGGGGAGACTGAGGACAGCAGTCAGGAGAAGTCTATACCTTTTGACCTGCTTGGATTTTTCCCTGCTCTATATAGGTATTACCATTTAAGGACAAATTAGATCCTTTGAATTGATGAATTCTAAGTATCCTTCCATTTCAAAAGTTTTATTAAAAATGCTAAGCAGAGGATGGTATCAAGGCATCAAGTCAAAAAGGCCAAATAAAGTGAAGGGGATTCAAGAGCATGTGTGCATATTCAGTACTTTCATCTCAGCACCAACAAGTCTCTCCCAGCTGCTCTGCACTGACGGACACCACAGCGACGTGGGATGCATATTGAGAAGCACATATCTGCCCATATCTGTGTGTCTGAAGGGATCTGGTATTTGCAACCCTCCAACCAGGGTTGGAGGACGTGGCTCACGGGAGGGTGCAGTGCAGGGGGCCATGAGAGATGGGGTGGGAGAGCAGTTTGGTTTCCACTGCAATGACAGGAGGCATCCTTGCTGAAGGCTCACCCAATACAAACCTAGTTTCCCAAGGACGGGTCAGAAAGACACGCATAGGGCTGTGCAAATTGCTAAAAATTTCTCACTTGGGGGGGAGCACAGGGTGAAACAGAAAGGAGGCCGGGCCACCCTTGGGCCTGGTCTGGGATACCATCTGCCTCCCTGTATTGGGGAATGTTGCCCCCTCTGGTTATGCAGGGCAAATCTGTGCAATGGCCCTGAAAAGGGGTCTGGGAGAGGGAAGCTTCTAGCACCATACAGAGGGTGGAGATTTAGGGGAGGAGACAGAACAGTAGACTCTTTTGGAATTCCTGAAAATCATGCATTTAAAAAAAGTTTTATTGTTATGTTAATCACCATACATTACATCATTAGTTCTTGATGTAGTGTTCCATGATTCATTGTTTGTGCATAACACCCAGTGCTCCA
>NW_027398882.1:0-9594 GCF_003265705.2 Callorhinus ursinus | reverse complement strand
TAGCAGGAGGGGAAGAATGAAGGGGAGTATATCAGAGGGGGAGACGAACCATGAGAGACGATGGACTCTGAAAAACAAACTGAGGGTTCTAGCGGGGAGGGGTGTGGGGGGATGGGTTGGCCTGGTGATGGGTATTAAAGAGGGCATGTTCTGCGTGGAGCACTGGGTGTTACGCACAAACAATGAATCATGGAACACTACCTCAAAAACTAATGATATAATGTATGGTGATTAACATAACAATAAAAAATTTAAGTTAAAAAAAAAAGCTGGAGTGTACCCCACTCCATGGGGTTAACTATGGACTTGAGGAGATAATGGATGGCCCCCCTCTCCCTATGATTGGATTAGATGATGCATTTGGGGATGCCCTTATCTCTTTTTTATTATTATGTTAATCACTACACATTACATCATTCGTTTTTGATGTAGTGTTCCATAATTCATTGTTTGCATATAACACCCAGTGCTCCATTCAATACATGCCCTCTTTAATACCCATCACGGGGCTAACCCATCCCCCCACCCCCCTGCCCTTATCTCTTGAGACAAGTCTTCTCCCACTTGCCAGTGAGTCTTCATAACTAGGATATTGTTAAGGCTAGACCTCCAACAAAGAAGGCTTCTTGATGGTTTTATTCTTTAATCATATTTGTCCTAGGAACTACCTCTATTGATGTAAAATTGAAAATAGAGGCTTTAGCCAAGCATACAACAGCCACCTTTAGCCAGACCCAACTCATAGTCACCCACAAATTCGAAAGGTGGCCCTCCAGAACTGAACAGCCCTTGATATCCTGATTGCAGTTCAAGGAGGCCCAAAGTCAGATGACTGACTCCGAATGGGACCCAATGGCTATGCAGCTCTAACTTGTGACCATGGCTTCCCCCAGGCTGGATAGGCTGCTGTACTCTGGGTACCCAGATACACAGACGCATTATTAAAACCATTACAAGCCCAGCCAACCTTCCTAATTTAAAACAGTGGTGGACACATTCTGTGTTTCATTGCTATGAGCATCTAGCATCCATCTCTGTTCCCTCTTTGGGACTGGAGGATGTTGTTTGGCACATGGAAGCTCTTAATAAGTACACAGTCAAAGCCCTAAATGACCCTCAAAATGGCGTTTCTCTACTAAATACTGAAGTAACACAGATGCATAAAGCAGTTATAAAATTAGAATGGCATTAGATGTCCTAACTTCTGCACGAGGTGGAACTTGTGCTATCATAAAAACAGAATGCTGTGTGTATGTTCCAGGTTACCCCAAAATATTTCTAGGTTTCTAACTGACATGAATACTCAAACTGGAACTTTCGAAGACCCTTCTCTTTCCTTTAATAATTGGTTAAACTACTGGACTGGAGGAGGATTTTTTGTCAACTATCAAAGGACTCTTATTTGGGCTTCTTTTTCTTTTGTAATTCTAATCATGTTTTTCTGTTTTCTCCCATGTCTCTCCACCTGGTGTCGAGACTCCTTCACTGCCATAACTTCAAGCCAACAGATGATCCTTTCCACTTGGGAAGATCCATACGTGTGGTCTCCCTTGGATTCAACTGCCTCTGCCTTTCGTAACTCCTATATATAAGCTCCCAACTGACCAATGTTCACCCATACGTAGGGACATCTCTATATCCCTATTCAGCAGGAAGAAGTTACAGAAGATGAGATCTTCCACCCTCAGCAACCTTAGACTTAAGGGTCAAAACTCTTCAGGGGGGAATGATGTGGGAAACAAAGGCAAAAGAAAAAATTAAATTTCCTTAGTACCTACAGCCCATTGACAAGTCCTTGAAACAGGCAGAGTGACATTCCTCTAGGAACTCAGCTACCTCCATGTGGACACTTTGCTAAGGGCAAAAGGCAATCTTAGCTTATCATTATCCCACCCACCCACCCCCCAGGATCCTGTAAGTCTTCTTTAACATATAAAAATCCCTTTGGAAACTTCGTTTATGTCTACCGTCCAAGATACATATTGGCAAATCATCATCCCCCAAGCATATGGCCCACTGATATACATCCGAAGGGTCTCATGACTAAGGTTTCAGTAGACAGTAATATATGTCCTTTTCCTAACAATAGCTAGTCCCTCAAGGTCCTGGAAACCTTGCTTCCAAAATTCCTTAGAGACTTATGCTATCCCTAACCCCCTCCCAGCTAGAAAGTATATCATAAGTCACCTCTCACAACCCCAGTGCAGCTCGTTTTGCCTATGGGTCCCATCCCCATGCTCTAATAAAACCACCTGTTTTGCACCAAAGATGTCTCAAGAATTCTTTCTTGGCCATCGGCTCTGAACCCCAACATTTCCTACATCAAGAGAACTCAAACAAAATCACCAGTGAAAGAGGAGAATTAACAACCAACACCACAGAAATACAAATAATAATAAGAGAATATTATGAAAAACTATATTCCAACAAATTAAACACCATAGAGGAAATGGATAAATTCCTAGAAATATATAACCTACTAAAACCGAAGTAGGAAGAAATAGAAAATTTGAACACACTGATCACCAGCAAGGAGATTGAATAGTAATCAAAAAACTCCCAACAAACAAAAGTCCAGAAAAAGAATTCACAGGTGACTTCTACCAAACATTTAAAGAAGAGTTAATACCTATTCTACTCAAAGTATTCCAAAAAATAGAAGAAGAAAAACTTCCAAATTCATTCTATGAGGTATCACCCTGATACAAAAACCAATTAAAAACACTACAAAAAAGGAGAACTAGAGGCCAATATCTCTGATGAACATTGATGCAAATATCCTCAACAAAATACTAGCAAACAGAATCCAACAATACATTAAAAAAAATCATTCACCACAATCAAGTGGGATTTATTCTGGGGATGCAAGTGTTGTTCAATATTAGCAAATCAATCAACATGACAGAACACATCAATAAGAGAAAAAGTAAAAACCATATGATCATGTCAGTGAATGCAGAAAAAGCATTTGACAAAATATGACATCCATTCATGATAAAAACCCTCAATAATGTAGGCTTAGAGAAAACATGCCTCAACATAATAAAGGCCATAGATGAAAAATCCACAGCCAACATCATCCTCAATGGAGAAAAACTGAGAGCTTTTCCCCTAAGGTCGGGGACACAACAGGGATGTTCACTCTCACCACTTTTATTCAACATAGTACTGGAATTCCTAGCCTCAGCACTCAGACAACAAAAAGAAATAAAAGGCATCCAAATCAGTAAGGAAGAAGTAAAACTTGCACTATTTGCAGATGACATGATACTATATTTAGAAAACCCTAAAGACTCCACCAAAAAATTATTAGAACTGATAAATGAATTCAGGAAAGTCACAGGATATAAAGTCAATGTGTGGAAATCTATTGCATTTCTATACATTAATAATGAAGCAGCAAAAAGAGAAATTAGGAAAACAATCCCATTTACAACTACACCAAAAATAATAAGATACCTAGGAATAAAACTAACCAAAGAGGTGAAAGACATGAACTCTGAAAACTATAAAACACTAATAAAAAAAATTGAAGACAACACAAAGAAATGGAAAGACATTCCATGCTCATGGATGGGAAGAACAAATATTCTGAAAATGTCTATACTACCTAGAGCAATCTACTCATTTGATGCAATCCCTATCAAAATACCAACAGCATTTTCACAGAACTGGAACAAAAATATCCAGCATTTATATGGAACCACAAAAGACCCTCAATAGCAAAGCAATTTTGAAAAAGAAAAGCAAAGCTGGCGGTATCACAATTCCAGACTTCAAGTAATATTACAAAGTGGTAGTGATCAAAACAGTACAGCATTGCCACAAAAACAGACACGTGGGTCAACAGAGCAGGATAGAAAACCCAGAAATAAACGCACATATGGTCAATTAATCTTCTAGAAAGTAGGAAAGAATATCAAATGGAAAAAAGACTCTCACACAAACGTGTTGGGAAAACTGGACGGCAACATGCAAAAGAATGAAACTGGACCATTTTCTTTCACCATACACAAAAATAAACTCAAAATGGATTAAAGACCTAAATGTGAGACCTGAAACCATAAAAATCCTAGAAGAGAGCACAGGCAGTAGTTTCTCTGACACCAGCTCTAGCAATATCTTTCTAGATATATCTCCTGAGGCAAGGGAAATAAAAGCAAAAATAAACTACTGGGACTACATCAAAATAAAAAGCTTCTGCACAGCAAAGGAAAAAAATCAGCAAAACTAAAAGGCAACCTATGGAACGGGAGAAGATTTTTGCAAGTGATATATCCAGTAAAGGGTTAGTATCCAAAATATATAAAGAACTTACAAACTCAAAACCCAAAAAAACAAAGAATTCAATTTAAAAAATGGGCAGAAGACATGAACAGACATTTCTCCAAAGAAGACATCCAGATGGCCAAGACAGGTGAAAAGATGCTCAACATCACTCATCATCAGGGGAATGTAAATCAAAACTACAAAAGGGGGTGCCTGGCTGGCTCAGCTGGTAGAGCATGCAACTCTTGATCTGAATTCAAGCCCCATGTTGCAGGTACAGTTTACTTTAAAAATAAATAAATAAAACAAAAGATAACACCAAAAGTTACTATGTAAACAAACAACAACAAAAAAGTACACTGAGATATGACCTCACACCTGTCAGAGTGGCTAAAATCAAAAACAGAAGAAACAACAGGTTTTGGCGAGAATGTGGAGAAAAAAGAACCCTCCTACACTGGTGGTGGGAATGCAAGCTGGTGCAGCCACTCTGGAAAACAGTATGGAGGTCCCTCAAAAAAGCTAAAAATAGAGCTACCCTATGATTCAGTAATCACACTACTGGGTATTTACCCAAAAAATACAAAAAACACTAATATAAAGGGATAGATGCACCCCGATGTTTATAGCAGCATTATTTACAATAGCCAAGTTATGCTAACAGCCTGTGTCCATCGATTGATGAATGGATAAAGAAGATGTGGTATATATATACAATGGAATATTATTCAGTCTTAAAAAAGAATGAAATCTTGCCATTTGCAATGACATGGATGGAGCTAGAGAGTATAAAGGTAAGCGAAATTAGTCAAAGAAAGATAAACACCATATGATTTCAACAAACAAGCAAAGGGGGAAAAGAGAGAGAGAAGACAAGAAATAGACTCTAACTATAGATAGCAAACTGATGGTCACCAGAGGGAAAGTAGATGGGGGATGGATGAAATAGGTGATGGGGATTAAGGAGTGCACTTGTCATGATGAGCCCTGGGTGATGTATGGAACTGTGGAATCACTATACTGTACAACTGAAACTAATATAACACTGTATATTAACTATACTGGAATTAAAATAAAATACAAAAACACTAATTCAAAGGGATACATGCACGAATGTTTATAGCATCATTATTGACAACGGCCAAATTTGGGAAGTGCCCAAGTATTCACTGGTAGATGAATAAAGAAGATGTGGTGTATATACCCAATGAAATATTATTCAGCCATAAAAAAGGATGAGAGCTGGCCATTTGCAATGACATGGATGGAGCAGAGAATATAACGCTAAGCGAAATAAGTCATAGCATATGATTTCACTCATGTGTGGAATTTAAGTGAAAAAAGCAAACAAAAAAAAAAGAGAGAGAGAGAGAAAGAAACCAAGAAACTGACTCTTAAATATGGAGAACAAACAGATGGTTACCAGGGGAGGGGTGTGTGTGAAATAGGTGATGAGGATTAAAGAGTGCATTTGTCGAGCATTTGTGATGTATGAAAGTGATGAATCACTATATTGTACACCTGAAACTAATATTACACTGTCTGTTAACTATACTGGAATTTAACATGTTGCAGGATTTTTCTTCTCCAGTGGTGCCCATGGTTCTTGGTCACGCCACTTCAAAGAATGAAGAGGTAGACCAGACAGTGGTGGACAGCAAAGCAAGATTTACTGAGCGATAGCAAAGTGATAGTACAAAGCTCCCAAGGAGGGAGGGGACCCAAAGGGGTTGCCACCGGAGTTTATAAGGCTACGGGTTTTTATGGGCTTGTTGGAGGGCTGTTTCAATCTGATTAACCCTCCCTGCACCTGTCATCCAATTAGGTTTGTCATCTATCTATCATATGGGAAAGGGTGGAGGGCTCCTTCCAGGGTGGTGTAAAATCCTTTTAAGAGTGGTTTCCTTGGTGGCGGGGGGGAGGAGGGGGCCTTGTCCCCTGCCTGCCTGCCTTCCAATTATCCTTCATCATAAAATAAATTTTTTAAGGGTTTCCTGGGTGACTCAGTCGGTTAAGCATCTGCCTTCAGCTCAGGTCATGATCTCAGGGTCCTGGGATTGAGCCACACATTTGGTTTCACACTCAACAGGGATTCTGCTTCTCCTCTCCCTCTGCCCTCCCCCCGCCCCGGCGAATTGTGCTCTCTCTCTTTCTCTCAAATAAATAAATATTTTTTTAAAAAAAGCAAAAGCAACAAAAGAAAAAACAGATAAATTGAACCTTATCAAAATTAAAAACTTTTGTGCATCAAGGGACAGATAATGAAAGTGAAAAAACAATCTACAGAATGGGAGAAAATATTTCCAAATCATATATCCAATAAGGAATTAAGATCCAAAATATATAAAGAATTCCTAAAACTCAACAACAAAAAGACAAAGAACTTTATCAAAAAAGGGACAAAGGGGGCGCCTGGGTGGCTCACTCGGTTAAGTGTCTGCCTTCGGCTCAGGTTGTGATCCCAGGGTCCTAGGATCGAGCCCCACATCGGGCTCCCTGCTCGGCGGGAAGCCTGCTTCTCCCTCTCCCACTCCCCATGCTTGTGTTCCCTCTCTCGCATTCTCTCTGTCAAATAAATAAAATAAAATCTTAAAAGTAAATGGACAAAGAATTTGAATAGACATGCCTCTGGAAATATACAAATGGCCAATAAGCACATGAAAAGATACTCAACATTCTTAGTCATTATGGAAATGCAAATGGCAACCACAATAAGATACAACTTCGTGTCTATTAGGATATAAACAAATGAATAAATAAATGAAAATAACGAGTGTTCACAAAGATGGAGAGTTGGAACCCTCACACACTGGCAGTGGAAATGTACAAATTGTACAGCTTCTATGGTAGTTTGGCAGTTCCTCAAAAAGCTAAATAGAACATTACCACATGACACAGCAATTTCACTCCTAGGTCTATACCCAAAAGAACTGAAAGCAAGGACTCGAAGAGATATTTGTATACCAATGTTAATTGCGGCAATATTCAAAAGAGCTGTAAGGTGGAATCAAGCTAAGTGTCCACCAACAAATGAGTGGATAAACAAAATGTGGTATACACATACAATGGAGTATTAATCATCCATAAAAAGGAATAAAGTTCTGATACATGCTACAACAGGAATACATAATGCTAAATGAAATAAGCCAGACCAAAAGAACAAATACTGCATGATTCCATTTGTGTGAAATATCTAGAGTAGGCAAATTCATGGAGACACAAAGCAGATTAGAGGTTACCAGAGGTGGTGGGCAGGGTTGGGGGGATGGGCGAGAGCAGTTATTGCTTAATGATTGCAGAGTCTCCGTTGGGATGATGAAAAAGTTTTGGAAACAATTAGTGGTGATGGTTGCACAACAGTGTCAATGTAATTAATGTCACTGAATTGTAGACTCAAAATGGTTAAAATGATAAATTTTATATTTTACCATAATAAAACGTTTTTTTTAAAAAGCAACAGAAGAAAAAAACAGCAAAAAGTAAATAATCCAATTATAACATGGGCAAAAGACATCATTTCACCAAGAAGAGTATACAAATGACAAGTACATGAAAAGATGTTCAACATCATTATCTATTAAGGAAATTCTAATTAAAACCATAATAAGATATCACACCTATCAGAATGGTTAAAGTAAAAAACAGTGACAATACCAAACGTTGGTGAGGATGCAGAGAAACTGGGTCACTCGTGTTGCTGGTAAGAATGTAAAATAGGACAGTCACTCTGGAAAACATTTTTGCACTTTCTTAAAAAACTAAATATGCAAGTACCATATAATGCAGCAAATGCAGTCCTGGGCATTTATTCCACAGAAATGAAAACTTATATTCACACAAAAATCTGCACACAAATGTTTATAGCAGCTTTACTCATAATAGTCAAAAACCAGAAACAACCCAGACATCCTTGAACAGGTGGATGGTTAAAGAGTGTGTGGTACATCCATACCATGGAATACCACTCAGCAATAAAAAACAAAGAACTCTTGATGCTTGAAAGAACCTGGGTGACCAAAAAAAAAAAAAAAAAGTCAAGAAATGGACAGAAGACACGAACAGACATTTCTCCAAAGAAGACATCCAAATGGCTAACAGACACATGAAAAAATGCTCAACATCAGTTGGCATTGGCGTCAGGGAAATACAAATCAAAACCACAATGAGATACCACCTCACACCAGTCAGAATGGCTAAAATCAACAAGTCAGGAAACAACAGATGTTGGTGGGGATGTGGAGAAAGGGGAACCCTCTTACACTGTTGGTGGGAATGCAAACTGGCACATCCACTCTGGATAACAGTATGGAGGTTCTTCGGAAAGATGAAAATAGAACTGCCCTATGACCCAGCAGTTGCACTATTAGGTATTTATCCAAAGGAAACAAACATAGTGATTCAAAGGGGCACCTGCACCCCAGTGTTTATAGCAGCAATGTCCACAATGGCCAAAATATGGAAAGAGCCCAGATGTCCATTAATAGACGAATGGATAAAGAAGATGTGGTGTGAATATATATATATATATATATAATGGAATATTACTCAGCCATCAAAAAGAATAAAAGCTTGGGTCTCCTGGGTGGCTCAGTTGTTAAGCCTCTGCTTTCGGCTCAGGTCATGTTCCCAGGGTCCTGGGATCGAGCCCTGCATTGGGCTCCCTGCTCTGCAGGAAGCCTGCTTCTCCCTCTCCCACTCCCCCTGCTTGTGTTCCTGCTCTCACTGTGTCTCTCTCTGTCAAATAAATAAATAAAATCTTTGAATGAAAGAAAGAAAGAAGGAAAGAAAGAAAGAGAGAGAGAGAGAGGGAGGGAGGGAGAGGAGGGAGGAAGGACCTGAGTAAATCTCCAGAGGATGATACTGAGTGAAAAAAACAATCCCAAAAGGTTATATACTATGTGATTCCATTTATACAACACTCTTGAAAGGATAAAATAATAGAAATGGAGAACAGATTAGTGGTTGCCAGGGATTAAGGAGAGTTTCAGAATGCGAGAGAAATAGGCATGCCTACAAAAGGGCAATAAGTGGAGTCTTTGCGGTGATAGAAATACTCTATATTTTGACACCATAGAGGTCATATCCTGGTTGTGACTTTGTACTACAGCTTTACAAAATGTTTTGGGCAAAGGATACATGGGATCTCTATATTATTTCTTTTTTTTTTAATTTTTTTATTGTTATGTTAATCACCATATATTACATCATTAGTTTTTGATGCAGTGTTCCATGATTCATTGTTTGTTCATAACACCCAGTGCACCATGCAGAACGTGCCCTCCTCAATACCCATCACCAGGCTAACCCATCCCCCCACCCCCCTAC
>NW_027398881.1:0-9602 GCF_003265705.2 Callorhinus ursinus | reverse complement strand
TGGTCTGTAATTCTCCTTTTGGCTGGGGTCTTTGTCTGGTTTTGGGATCAAGGTAATGGTGGCCTCATAAAGGGAGTTTGGAAGTTTTCCTTCCATTTCTATTTTTTGGAACAGTTTCAGGAGAATAGGGATTAATTCTTCTTTAAATTTTTGGGTAGAATTCCCCTGGGAAGCCATCTGGCCCTGGGCTTTTGTTCGTTGGGAGATTTTTGATGACTTCTTCAATTTCCTTAGTGGTTATAGGTCTGTTCAGGTTTTCTGTTTCTTCCTGGTTCAGTTTCGGTAGTTGATACATCTCTAGGAATGCATCCATGTCTTCCAGATTATCTAATTTGCTGGCATAGAGTTGCTCATAATATGTTCTTATAATTGTATTTCTTTGGTGTTGGTTGTGATCTCTCCTCTTTCATTCATGATTTTGTTGATTTGGGTCATTTCCCTTTTCTTTTTGATAAGTCTGGCCAGGGGTTTATCAATCTTGTTAATTCTTTCAAAGAACCAGCTCCTAATTTTGTTGATCTGTTCTACTGTTCTTTGGGTTTCTAATTCATTGATTTCTGCTCTGATCTTTATTATTTCTCTTCTCCTGCTGGGTTTAGGCTTTATTTGCTTTTTTTTCTCTAGCTCCTTTATGTGTAAGGTTAGGTTGTGTATTTGAGACTCAAAGGGTTTCCTTTAACATTTCTTATAAGGCTGGTTTAGTGGTCATGAATTCCTTAAACTTTGTCTGGTAAACTCCTTATCTCTGAAGGAGTGGCTTACTGGATGAAGTATTCTTGGTGTAGGGTTTTGAATATATCATGCCACTTCCTTCTGGCTTATAATTTTTGCTGAAAAATCAGCTGATAGCCTTAGGGGTTTCCCTTGTATGTAATTATTTTTTTGTTTGTTTGATTGTTTTGTTTTGTTTTGTTTTGTTTTGTTTTGCTGCTTTTAAAATTATTTATCAAAACTTTGACCAGTTTAATTACTATGTATGTGTCCTGGTATGGACCTCCTTGGGTTGATTTTTTTTGCAGGCATTCTGTGTCTCCTGGATTTGGATGTCTATTTCCTTCCCCAGATTCAGGAAGTATTCAGCTATTGTTTCCTTAAATATATTTTTTACCCCTTTTTCTCTTTCTTCCCTTGTTTGTATCCCTATAATGCAAATGTTATTATGCTTGATGGTGTCATTGAGTTCCCTTAATCTATTTTCATTTTTTATTAGTCTTTTTTTCTTTCTCCTGGTCAGCTTAATTGCTTTCCATTCCTCTGTCCTCCATTTTGTTGATCCAATCTTCTGCTTCCTTTAGTCTAGTATTTATTCCCTCTAATGTATTTTTAATTTCAGTTACTGAATACTTCATCTCTGATTGGCTCTTTTTTATGCTTTCTGTCTCTTTGTTGAGGGTCTCACTGAGTTCCTCCAGTCAGACTAGATGTTTGCTAGAGCTGTGGCAGCACTTTATTATGGGGCACTGTCCCTTTGTTGTCTCCTGAGAAGCTTTCACTGGTGGGTGGGGCCTGTAGTCAGACCAGATGTCTGTCCACAGACCATTGCTGGGGTGGAGTCAGACTGATGTGTGTGGTTATCTTTTCCTGACTCGGGGATAGGAGTACCTTTGGAGTGGTCCTGGACCCTTTGGGATCTGCTTGTACCTGCAATGCTTGTGGTGCTGCTTTGGTTGGACTCCTGCTGAGGGCAGGTTTAAAGGAGAACATGGGGATGGGGTGTGTAGTGACAGCAATGTTTGTGCAGGCCTGCTGTTGAAGAAGATCTGGAACAGAGGCCTGGACAGAGGGGCAGGTCCATGGAAGAGTGACGAGGCTGGGTGCACTTAGCTAGCTGGGTGAAGAGTATCATTAGGTGTCTGTATATCTAGGCTGGGGATGGGGAAGGAAATGGTACCCATCAGCTCTTTTGTTCTTAAAAAATCTCCTAAAGATCCCTGCTCATCCAGCACATGCTCTGAGATTAGTAACCAAATCTCTCTGTTGTTTTTTAAATTGTTGTTTTTAAATTTTAAATTGCTGCTTCTTTGCTGTATCTCAAGAGGGCTGTTTATTGTGCCGGGACTCAGTGTCCTATCATCCTATGGCCCTCCTAGATCTGAGCCTGCTGAGTTTTAAAGTTCCAGGTGTTGATTTACTGATTGTAAGAACTCATGAAGTTAGGCTCCTCTGGTTTTCACAGCTAAATATTATGGGGATTTGTCTGCCCAGTGTGTGTCCCTTGTGCCTATGGTGCCTGGTGTGGGGTCTGTTCCTCTCTCCATTCCACCCTCACAACACCCCTCCCTCCTATGGACATCCTCTTGGTCAGATTGTCTCCCAAACACGTCTCTGCCCTTCCTACCCTCTTTGATGAAGGCCTCTTCTCTACATTTAGCTGTGGAGAGTCTGTTCTGCTAAACTTCATGTCTTTTTCTGGGTTATTTATGTGGGTATCATCTAGTTGTATCCATGAGACAGGGTGAGCTTGGGATTCTCCTACTCCACCATCTTCCTCCATTTATGCATCTTTTAAAAGTATCACTTGATATTCTTTACCCATTATTGTGATAAATTAATATAGACTTATATTGAATAAAAATAAAACTGCATTTCATGGGTGATCCCCTTTACTTATTATGCATTATTCTTTTTATAATAAATAGACTCTCTTTATTATCATTTTGTTAAGGCTTTTAGTCATCTATGTTCGTGACTGATACTGGTTTATAGACTTATTTTTCTTTTTAAAACACTGTTTGGTATTGGTGTTAGGGACATATTGGCCTTATAAATTTAATTGGGAAAGGCCCCTCCTGTATTTCCTGATTAATTTTATATAGAATTTGTGTCTTTTCTTCCATAAATATGATAGAAATATCGGTGACTTTACATGAGTATGGAGTGTATTTGGGGGTTTTAAATCAAAAGAATTTCTTCAGTAGACTTAGGATTGATTAGATTTTTCTATTTCTTTTTATATCAGTTTGAGTAATTTTTGTATTCTCAGGTATTTGTCAATTTTATCTAAGTTTGCAAGTAGATTGGCATAGAGTTGTGTACTTTTAATATTACTTAATTATCCTTTTGATGTCTTTGGAATCTCTATTAACGTTCTCCATTTATTCCTGATATTAAAGATTCCATTCTATTTTCTTCTGCTGGAGCTGGACTCCGGCAACAGCTCCAGCAGGGGAAGGGTCCTGGAAGGAAAGGACGGTGTCGGCGAGTGAGGAGACATGGACACAGGGTCAGGTTGTAAGCATCTCCTCACTCGCCGACGCCGTCCTTTGCTTCCAGGACCCTTCCCCTGATGGAGCTGGACCCCGGCATTCTTCTAATTTCCAGTTGTGTTCTTTTAGAAATCCATTATCAATTGAATGTTTCTACTTTGAACATCATCCACCTTGTTTACTCTCTAGTTTTAGGATTTATCTTTGTCCTTTTATTATAGTTCTTGCTGTGAACTTACCAGGCATAGTTTTATCTTTATTTGTTCTGGTGGCGTTCATAGTCCTTTTTGAATCTGTAGTAAAAGAACTTTCATAACCTGTGAATACATGTTAGTATATATTAAAATGAAGTCCTATCTCTTTGATTCCTACTAAATGTGCTCTATGAATCTTAACCTCTTTCTCCTTTGTCTACCTTCCTGTTCTTCTTTACTCATTCTGGAGTTTTTCCTGCTCTATTTTCCCTTTCCCCAATTGTATCTTAATTTGTTTCTTACATGTTGTTAAAACTACCGTTGAATGTTTAATTTAATGTTTTTATTTATATATTTTTTAATTAAATTATACATTCTTTAAAAATTTGTATGTTCTTATCAGTAGTTTTAGCCCAAATTGCTTGGATTACCATTACCAGGCTTGGAAGGCTGAAATGATTTTATGTTGACAGCAATTTATATTTTCATAATTGTATTTTCTAGGTATTTGTATCATTTAGCTAACTGTTCTTGCTCTTACTAAAATCTTATCAACATTTTAATGACTGTAATTTAGAATTACAAATAGAATTAATGGAAGAGAAAATGTTAAGCAAAGACTTGGTAAGACAGTTTATTTCTTATATAGATTTAATAAGTTAGAGCAACCTAGCTTATATATCAGTTTCTCTTTAGCTTTTTTTAAATTTAAGTACAATTGACACACAATGTTGCATTGATTTCAGGTGTACAACAAAATGATTCAGCTTCTGTGTACATTATGCTATGCTCAGCACCAGTATAGCTAATACCTGTCACCATTCAATGCTATTATAATATCATTGACTGCATTCCCTAAGCTGTGCCTTTTATTCCTGTGACTTATTCATTCCATAACTGGAAGCCTGTATCTCCCACTCTCCTTTACACATTTTCCATTTGCAACATGGATGGACCTAGAGGGTATTAGGCTAAGTGAAATAACTCAGACTGAGAGATAAATACCATCTGATTCTACTCATATGTGGAATCTAAAAAACAAATAAACAAAATGCAAAATTAAACCTATAAATATATCAATGTCTTATATATTGGATAATTGTGGCAAGGTGTTCTTGCTTTCCATCAATTGAGATGTACAAAAAAATACCTAGGTTCTTTCTTTGCCACTCTAATAATCAGTCTTTGTGCTATAGTGAATATTTCAAAAAAACATCTATCCTTTGGAGGTTTTTCATGGTCAGACAGATAGATGCCTTCCTAAGAAATCTTTCATGGCTGTATAACTTTTTAGCCATACATAGGTATGTAAGAAGTTAATTTCACATTCACTTGAGAAAAATTACATAGTAACTTTATTCTTAAATATATTACATGGCCTGATTTATTTTTCTTTCACTTTTCAAATGACCAAAATCACTGTTGATTAAATCCCATTTGAATAGTATAGATGACCCAACCTGCACAGTCGGGGTAGTGTTAACTAGTTACTTGAGTGGGGAATTTATCTACCACTATAATCTGAGTAAAGGAAATCACTGTCAGAAGAGAAGGACGTTATTAACTCAAGACCTAGCTTAATTTACAAATTAGTATGTTATAAATATAACAATATTTTAGGGTAGAAGACATATTTCCACATTTTTACCAATTAACCAGGAAAAGAGAACAACTGCCCCCTTTGCAGTACAAAATTGGTAGAATAAACATTAGTATAGAGATTTATTAGAATCTAATGATAAAAATGATAGATAAATGTGCAGCACAGAAAACAATAAGAGAAAAATCATTTAGAAGCATCCATGTAGAGGCTTGGGAGCAAGATGGCGGAGGAGTAGGAGACCTAGATTTCGTCTGGTCTCAGGAATTCAGCTGAATAGGGATCAAATCATTCTGAACACCTACGAACTCAACAGGAGATCGAAGAGGAGAGTAGCAACACTCTCTGAACAGAAAAGCGACCACTTACTGGAAGGTAGGACGTGAGGAGAAGTGATTCTGAGGCGATATTTGGGAGGCTACACGGCGGGGGAGGGGGCCTCCATTGGCCGCTTCTGGCAAGTGATAGAGCCGCGGAGCACAAAATCGGAACTTTTAGAAGTCAGCTCCGCTGAGGGACGTCGCTCCAGTGGCTAAGCGGGGGATGGAATCCTCCTGGGACGGTGTGGTCTCAGGACCCTTGGGGTCACAAAAGACCGGGGCTGCCTGAGTGCAGCAGAGCTCCCAGGTACAGGGCGGGGAAACCGGCTGCAGAGACAGAGCCGAGGCGCGGGCTCTCAGCTGGGGTGGCCATAAACTGTGATCCGCGGCCCTGTCGGGCCACTGCTCCTCCAGCAGGGACCCAACAAGCGGCAGATCCGGGGAGACTCCCCTTCCTCCCCTGGGGAGGAGCGGCATGGAAGCGCTCCGCAGGGATCTGCTGGGTTTGGAGACTCCACACGGGGTCAAGTGCCAGGGATAGAAACACTCGGTCACAGGCCAGGTGAGCGCGGAGTGCGGCCGGAGACCGGGGACACGGGAGCGACTGACTGCTTTTCTCTGGTGGTGCACTGAGGAGCGGGGCCCCAAGTTCTCAGCTCCTCTGGGCAGAGATTGGGAGGCCACCATTTTCACTCTCATCCTCCAAAGCTGTACCGAGAGCTTGCAGGGAACAAAAGCTCCTGAGAGCAAACCCAAGCAGCTTGCTTAGCCCAGACAAACAAGGGCGGGGCAATTCGGCCTCCCGCAAAGACATTTGGGAACCACGGCAACAGGCCCCTCCCCCAGAAGATCAGCACGAAAAGCCAGCCAAGACCAAGTTTACCGATCAAGGAGAACGGGAGAACTCCAGCGCTAGGGGAATACTGCACATAGAGTTCAAAGCTTTTTTACCATGATTCGTTTAGTTTTTCAAAGTTAATTTTTTTAACTGTTTTTTTTTTAATTTTTCTTTTTCCCTTTTTCAACCAACATCTTATCAATCCTTTTTTAAAAAATATTTTTTTTTATTTTTCATTTTAGAGTCATACTTTATCCCTTCATAGTAGTTACCCTTATTTTTGGCATATATGTATATATATATATAAGTTCTCTCTTTAAAATTTGGAGATACAGTTTCTTCTAACAGATCAAAATATACCCTAAGTCACTAGTGTATGGCTTTGTTCAAGTCTCCTGCCTGATCACATTCTCTTCCTTTTTTTTTCTTTTTTTTTAAATCTTCTTCTTTCTTTTTTCAAACAACATTTTATCTTATCAATTCCTTTTATAAAATCTTTTATAATGTTCATCTTTACAGTCATCTTCCATCCCTTCATTGTATCAACCCTTATTTTGTACATATATGTCTTTCTTCCGTTAAAATTTTAGGAGGAACTATCTTCTAACAGACGAAAATACGCCCAAAATCTAGTGTGTGGCACTGATCTATGCACTAGCCTGATCACGTTTGATCATATTCTGTTTTTTTTTTGTTTTGTTCTGTTTTTGTTTGTTTTTATCTTTATCATTTTCTTTTTTTTTTCTCTCTTTCTTTTTAATTTCTTTCTCTTTCTTTTCCCCTGGTTTCAGGTCTTTACTGATTTGTATAGAGTATATTTGCTGGGGACGTTGTTAATCTGTTAGCATTTTGTTCTCTCATTCATCTATTCTCCTGTGGACAAATTGACAAGACGAAAAAAATCACCTCAGCAAAAAGAAAAAGCGGTAATACCATCTGCGAGGGACCTACTCAATACGAACATTAGTACGATGTCAGACCTAGAGTTCAGAATCATGATTTTAAAAGATACTAGCTGGGCTTGAAAAAAAGTGTGGAAGTTATTAGAGAAACCCTTTCTGGAAAAAAAAAAAAGAACTAAAATCTAACCAAGTTGAAATCAAAAAGGCTATTAATGGGGTGCAATCAAATATGGGGGCACTAACTGCTAGGATAAATGAGGCAGAAGAGAGAATCAGCAATATAGAAGACCAAATGATGGAAAATAAAGAGGCTGAGAAAAAGAGAGATAAACAACTATAGGATCATGAGGGCAGAATTCAAGAGATAAGCGATATGATAAGATGAAACAACATTAGAATAATTGGGATCCCAGAAGAAGAAGAAAGAGAGAGAGGGGCAGAAGGTATATTGGAGCAAATTATAGCAGGGAACTTCCCTAATGTGAGGAAGGAAACAGGCATCAAAATCCAGGAGGCATAGAGAACCCCTCTCAAAATCAATAAAAATAGGTCAACACCCCGACATCTAATAGTAAAACTTACGAGTCTCAGAGACAAAGGGAAAATCCTGAAAGCAGCTCAGGAGAAGAGATATGTAACCTATAATGGTAGAAACATTAGATTGGCAACAGACCTATCCACAGAGACCTGGCAGGCCAGAAAGCACTGGCATGATATCTTCAGAGCACTAAATGAGAAAAATATGCAGCCAAGAATACTATATCCAGCCACTGTCTTTGAAAATTAAAGGAGAGATAAAAAGCTTCCAGGACAAACAAAAACTAAAGGAATTTGCAAACACAAAACCAGCCCTCCAAGAAATATTGAAAGGGGTCCTCTAAGCAAAGAGAGAGCCTAAAAGCAGCATAGATCAGAAAAGAACACAGACAATATACAGTAACAGTCACCTTACAGGCAATACAATGGCACTAAATTCATACCTTTCAATAGTTACCCTGAATGTAAATGGGCTCAATGCTCCAATCAAAAGACACAGGCTATCAGACTGGATTAAAACATAAGACCCATCAATATGCTGTCTGCAAGAGACTCATTTTAGACCCAAAGACACCCCCAGATTGAAAGTGAGGGGGTGGAAAACCATTTACCATGCTAATGGACACCAAAAGAAAGCTGGGGTGGCAATCCTTATATGAGACAA
Organism: Callorhinus ursinus; assembly: GCF_003265705.2. NCBI lineage: Eukaryota > Metazoa > Chordata > Mammalia > Carnivora > Otariidae > Callorhinus > Callorhinus ursinus. Next base: position 1,341 of record NW_027398881.1, on the reverse strand, counting down.
ATTAGATTTTAAAACAAAGACTGTAATAAGAGATGAGGAAGGACACTATATCCTACTTAAAGGGTCTATCCAACAAGAAGATCTAACAATTGTAAATATCTATGCCCCGAACATGGGAGCAGCCAATTATATAAGGCAATTAATAACAAAAGCAAAGAAACACATTGACAACAATACAATAATTGTGGGGGACTTTAACACCCTCCTGACTGAAATGGACAGATCATCTAAGCAAAAGATCAACAAGGAAATAAAGACTTTCAATGAAACACTGGACCAAATGGACTTCACAGACATATTCAGAACATTCCATCCCAAAGCAATGGAATACACATTCTTCTCTAGTGCCCATGGAACATTCTCCAGAATTGATCACATCAGAGGGACAAATCAGGTCTCAACCGGTACCAAAAGATTGGGATCATTCGCTGCATATTTTCAGACCACAGTGCTTTGAAACTAGAACTCAGTCACAAGAGGAATGTCAGAAAGAACTCAAATACACGGAGGCTAAAGAGCATCCTACTAAAGAATGAATGGGTCAAACAGGAAATTAAAGAATTCATGGAAACCAATGAAAATGAAAGCACAACTGTTCAAAATCTTTGGGATACAACAAAAGCAGTCCTGAGAGGAAAGTATATAGCAATACAAGCCTTTCTCAAGAAACAAGAAAGGTCTCAAATACACAACCTAACCCTACACCTAAAGGAGCTGGAGAAAGAACAGCAAATAAAGCCTAAACCCAGCGAAAGAAGAGAAATAATAAAGATCAGAGCAGAAATCAATGAATTAGAAACCCAAAGAACAGTAGAACAGATCAACGAAACTAGGAGCTGGTTCTTTGAAAGAATTAACAAGATTGATAAACCCCTGGCCAGACTTATCAAAAAGAAAAGAGAAATGACCCAAATCAACAAAATCATGAATGAAGGAGGAGAGATCACAAACAACACCAAAGCAATACAAACAATTGTAAGAACATATTATGAACAACTCTATGCCAACAAATTAGATAACCTGGAAGAAATGGATACATTACTAGAGATGTATCAACTACCAAAATTGAACCAGGAGGAAACAGAAAACCTGAACAGACCTATAACCTCTAAGGAAATTGAAGCAGTCATCTAAAATCTCCCAAGGAACAAAAGCCCAGGGCCAGAATGCATCCCAGGGGAATTCTACCAAATATTTAAAGAAGAATTAATCCCTATTCTCCTGAAACTGTTCCAAAAAATAGAAATGGAAGGAAAACTTCCAAACTCCTTTTATGAGGCCACCATTACCTTGGTCCCAAAACCAGACAAAGACCCCAGCCAAAAGGAGAATTACAGACCA
>NW_027398880.1:0-9614 GCF_003265705.2 Callorhinus ursinus | reverse complement strand
GTACATATGTCCCGTGCCTGCTATCACAGGAGGCTGGTGCAAACCTGTCAATGCAAGGATGAGCCAGGGGCTGCGCTTGGCATGGAACACAGCTCAGAGTGGCTTGAATTTGCTCTGGGGTCCAGGCAAAGCCATCTCCCACCTCCCTGTGTCCCAGGCCCCGTGGGAGGGTATTGGTGAACTGATTCTGACCTTGCCCTCTCCCAACACAGACTTGCAGGGGCTCCCATTACGCTTAGGCTCAGGTCCATGGGCCTCGCATGTGCCCATGTGCTGGGCAGTCCCCACAGTGGCTCCTGGCACCCCTGAGTCCTGGTCACACATCCCTGTGAAATCCCTTCCCCTCCAGGGTGGATGGCCCATGTGACGGCACTCTAAGGAATAGAATGGCACAAAATGCCGGGATGTCTTTTCTATGCTCATGGAGTCTGTGACTTCTACTGGTTCCCACTGTCCTGTGTTCATTCTCTGTCTCCTTCTCTGTCTCTGTGTCTGTGTCACTCACAGGAGTAGACCTGTGGGTTCCATGGGCGATGTGAGAAACCTCAGAAGCCTCCCTTGTCCCCATTTCCCTCTCCGGTCCTGGTGCTCCATTCCTTCCTAAGGACTCTTCACCCTGACCGGAGCAGTGATTCTGGATCCTCTTCCACATGGGGACCCTGAGGCTGCAACTAGGAGGGCCCTGACCTTGGTTTTCAGACTGGTGGCCCTGTGCTCTGCCACGTTCTGCGTAGCCAGGTCCTCAGGCCCCCAAGCCCAGAGTCTGTCCTCTGCTGAGAAGGACCTCGACGGTTTAGAAATACTTTTCCCAAGACTGGGATCACAGGGGGTCGGGGATGGATATCCAAGGCCAACAGGCACTTCTATAGGCCTGTGGGACCCTTGGGACACTGCATCTCTGCAGCCCAAATGACAGCAGAGTAAGCTGAGGCCTTTTGTGCTATACTCCTGTGGACTTGTGGGTGGGGATCTCTTCCTACTCCCAAGTGCCCAGGGTGGTGCTGGACTCTGGAACCCAGACACTGTCTTTTCCAGTGCCCTGGAACACTCTGCGTCCCTTGGGGAACCCTGACATTCAGGCCGGGCTGTCCACCCTTCCCTATGTGGCCTGGTTCCGGGTCCTGCAGCCCCACAGTGAGGAGAGGTGAGGCCAGACAGTAGCGAGGAGAGGGCAGAGTGGACTCTCCCTGAGGGCCATGGATCCCTGATCACTGCAGACCTTGTTGTGTGCTGGCCCCTCGGGCACCGATATTTCAGCTCCTGGTCTGGCTTCAGGAGGGAGACCATAGTGTGGCTCCTGCTAGCTCAGATGTGTCACTCTGTCCTAGAGTTACAGCCTGACCCATCAGCTGAACTCCCCCTCCTAGTCGGCCAGCTCACCTTCACGGTCAAGTACAGGCCATCATGAAGGTCAGGGGCCAGTCTGTGCCTGGTCAGGCAGGGGAGGGCTCACTTTCAACTCAGGGAGTCCCTGGCTGGTCTAGCAGGGACTCTGGAGGCCTGGCATTCCAGGTTCTCTGCTGACCAGCTCTGGGACTGGAGCCATTTTACCTCCCCTCGCTGGGCCACGCTCTCCTCCTCTGTGCAATGGGGTGATCCTGAATGATCCCTGCCATGGCGGGGAACATGTGGAGTGCTGGTGATTGACGTAAGCCAGGCACGGAGCCTGGATTGCAGAGTGCAGAGGGGGATGGTGAGCGGTGTGGCCAGTGAGCACTCCTTCCCCCAAAAGCAGTTTACCTCTTCCATGCAGCCACCAGGTCACTGGCTGAAGCCTAGGAGCAGTGGCCCACCACACTCCTGACACCGGGCCCCGGCGTGTGTCTCTTCCTCAGCACTGGGGCACGGTGGGGACCGCGGGACATGGGGCCAGTTCCTCTCTCGGAGGGAAGGAGATGAAAGAAGGCTTTCCTTGGGGACCCCCAAGGCCACATAAAGGGGAGGAGGCTTCCCCCCAACAGTACATTGAAATTCTGCTTCTGTTAGAACCTGAGCCTTGGGCTTTGGTTATTTCACTTGCTGGGCTGACGAGATACACTTGTTCTCCTAGACTCCTCCTCAGATGAAGAGATCTTGCAGGTCCCGGGCATCCTGGAGCCGGGGAGGGGACGGGGCCAGTCCCCTCCCTGGCTCCGGCAGGATACCTGTCCTCCCAAAGCCAGGATGGTTTCGGGTCGTGGTCCTGGGCTAGGGTTGGAGACATCCTGTCACTGCTCCTGACTCTGGTGCTGAGTGGGCCTTTTTTAGGCATAAGAACACCCACCGAACGGAGGGGCTTTAGAAAGAACACACTCCTGGACCCGGTCCCGCCCCAGGACGGTGGCTGCCTTCCCCAGCGCCAGAAGCAGAGGGATATCCTCTGCTTCTTTGGGCTTTGATCCTCTGACCCACGAGCTAGCACTGAAAAGTTTCTAGCCCTCCTCTGGAAGTGCACCAGCCCTGAGGGGGCCAGTCACTGTCCACACACGAAGACGGACAACGTGCTAAGTAAGTGCAGGAGGTGAATCTGTTCAAATGGTGTGCGGGTCGGTGGGGCTTGCTGCTTCTGTGCCCTCCACTGGGCCGCCTTTCCCTGGAGGGAAATCCTCCTGGCGTCGCCTCCCTGACCTTTGAGCTCCGTTCTTGCTGCTTTCAGGACCCAGGGACTCCAACTGAGCATTGTGTCCCATGTCGTCAGGGCGATAGTGGTAATGGTCCGTTATGCTGGTCTGGGAGGGTCCTTCAGGTTCCTACTCCCCTAGGCACAGGTGCGGGAGCGACAAGCACCGGAGCCATCCCCCAATTTCATCATTGTGCACCATGGTCCCCAGGGATGGTGCTAATGGTCCGTCTTGATCGTGTGGGAGGGCCCTCCAGGTTCCCCCTCCCCCCAGGCCCAGATGTGGTGGCAAGAAGCCCCAGAGCAGTCCTCCAACTTCAGCATTGTGCCCCCGGGGGTGATGGTGCTGGTCCTGGGCTCTCAAGATCGTACAGGAGGAACGTCCAGGTGGGGCCTGGAGGTTGGGGTAACCAGATCGCACTCAAGTTGCATGAGGAACAGAAGAGTTGAGGATTTAATTGGAGGAGTACTTTCGTTTTCCAGAAAGTTCAATGTCATTGGCCTACCTTAGAATGAAGATAATGACTACTTAAAAACAGGTGTGTGTTTCTTCTTCTCCCAGAAATAGAAGCAGGTGTGCAGGCCATAGGTCAGAGGACCAACTTATCCCCACCTGACAGCACTTATCTGCTCTGGATCTAGGAGACTCAAGGTTTTGAACATCAGCCTGTGAGTCAGTGATGCAGCATTTCACAGGATGTTAGTGTTCTGAGAAAGCAGCAGGTCCAATTGGCACAGTGTCATCTTCCTGTCAGGACTGGCGGTCAAATTTCTTATGAACCGCAAACGTCCGGTGATGTCCTCTTTTCTCTAGTAGACCCAGGGTTAGGGTTAGAGTTAGGGTACGGGTTCGGGCATGGGTTAGGGTACGGGATAGGGTTAGGGTACGGGATAGGGTTAGGGTACGCGTTAGGGTAGGGGTTAGAGATCAGGTACGGCTTAGGGCATGGTTTACGGTACAGGTTAGGTTTTAGAGTTAGGGTACCGTTTAGGGTACGTGTTAGGGTTAGGGTACGCTTTAGGGTTAGGGTTCGGTTTAGGGGTAGGGTTAGGGGTTAGGGTTATGGTAAGTGTTATGGTTAGGGTTAGGGTACGGTTTAGGTTTAGGGTACAGGTTAAGTTTAGTGTTAGGGACCTGTACATATGTCCCGTGCCTGCTAACACAGGAGGCTGGTGCAAACCTGGCAATGCAAGGATGAGCCAGGGGCTGCGCTTGGCATGGAACACAGCTCAGAGTGGCTTGAATCTGCTCTGGGGTACAGGCAAAGCCATCTCCCGCCTGCCTGTGTCCCAGCCCCCGTGGGAGCGTATTGGTGAACTGATTCTGACCTTGCCCTCTCCCAACACAGACTTGCAGGGGTTCCCATTACGCTTAGGCTAAGGTCCATGGGCCTCGTCTGTGCCCATGTGCTGGGCAGTCCCCACAGTGGCTCCTGGCACCCCTGAGTCCTGGTCACACATCCCTGTGAAATCCCTTCCCCTCCAGGGTGGATGGCCAATGTGACGGCACTCTAAGGAATCGAATGGCACAAAATGCCGGGATGTCTTTTCTATGCTCATGGAGTCTGTGACTTCTACTGGTTCCCACTGTCCTGTGTTCATTCTCTGTCTCTTTCTCTGTCTCTGTGTCTGTGTCACTCACAGGAGTAGACCTGTGGGTTCCATGGGCAATGTGAGAAACCTCAGAAGCCTCCCTTGTCCCCATTTCCCTCTCCGGTCCTGGTGCTCCATTCCTTCCTAAGGACTCTTCACCCTGACCGGAGCAGTGATTCTGGATCCTCTTCTACATGGGGACCCTGAGGCTGCAACTAGGAGGGCCCTGACCTTGGTCTCCAGACTGGTGGCCCTGTGCTCTGCCACGTTCTGCGTAGCCAGGTCCTCAGGCCCCCGAGCCCAGAGTCTGTCCTCTGCTGAGAAGTACCTCAAGGGTTGAGAAAACCTTTTCCCAAGACTGGGATCTCAGGGGTTCGGGGATGGATATCCAAGGCCAACAGGCACTTCTATAAGCCTGTGGGACCCTTGGGACACTGCATCTCTGCAGCCCAAATGACAGCAGAGTAAACAGAGGCCTTTTGTGCTATAGCCCTCCGGACTTGTGGGTGGGGATCTCTTCCTACTCCCAAGTGCCCAGGGTGGTGGTGGACTCCGGAACCCAGACACTGTCTTTCCCAGTGCCCTGGAACACTCTGTGTCCCTTGGGGAACCCTGACCTTCAGGCCGGGCTGTCCACCCTTCCCTATGGGGCCTGGTTCCGGGTCCTGCAGCCTCACAGTGAGGAGAGGTGATCCCAGGCAGGAGCGATGAGAGGGCAGATTGGACTCTCCCTGAGGGCCATGGATCCCTGATCAGTGCAGACCCTGTTGTGTGCTGGCCCCTCGGGCACCGAGATTTCAGCTCCTGGTCTGGCTTCAGGAGGGAGACCATAGTGTGGCTCCTGCTAGCTCAGATGTGTCAATCTGTCCTAGAGCTACAGCCGGACCCACCAGCTGAACTCCCCCTCCTAGTCGGCCAGCTCACCTTCACGGTCAAGTACAGGCCTTCATGAAGGTCAGGGGCCAGTCCGTGCCTGGTCAGACAGGGGAGGGTCACTTTCAACTCAGGGAGTCCCTGGCTGGTCTAGCAGGGGCTCTCGAGCGCTGGAATTCCAGGTTCTCTGCTGACGAGCTCTGGGACTGGAGCCATGTTATCTCCCCTCGCTGGGCCTCGCTCTCCTCCTCTGTGCAATGGGGTGATCCTGAATGATCCCTGCCATAGCGTGGAACATGTGGAGTGCTGGTGATTGACGTAAGCCGGGCACGGAGCCTGGATTGCAGAGTGCAGAGGGGGATGGTGAGCGGTGTGGCCAGTGAGCACTCCTTCCCGCAAATGCAATTTACCTCTTCCATGCAGCCGCCAGGTCACTGGCTGAAGCCCAGGAGCAGTGGCCCACCACACTCCTGACACCGGGCCCCAGCGTGTGTCTCTTCCTCAGCACTGGGGCACGGTGCGGACCGCGGGACATGGGGCCAGTTCCTCTCTCGGAGGGAAGGAGACGAAAGAAGGCTTTCCTTGGGGACCCCCAAGGCCACATAAAAAGGGAGGAGGCTTCCCCCCAACAGTACATTGAAATTCTGCTTCTGTTAGAACCTGAGCCTTGGGCTTTGGTTATTTCACTTGCTGGGCTGACGAGATACACTTGTTCTCCTAGACTCCTCCTCAGATGAAGAGCTCTTGCAGGTCCCGGGCATCGTGGAGCCGGGGAGGGGAGAGGGGCCAGTCCCCTCCCTGGCTCCTGCAGGAGACCTGTCCTCCCAAAGCCAGGATGGTTTCGGGTCGTGGTCCTGGGCTAGGGTTGGAAACAGCCTGTCACTGCTCCTGACTCTGGTGCTGAGTGGGCCTTTTTTAGGCATAGCTACACCCACCGAACGGAGGGGCTTTAGAAAGAACACACTCCTGGACCCGGTCCCGCCCCAGGACGGTGGCTGCCTTCCCCAGCGCCAGAAGCAGAGGGATATCCTCTGCTTCTTTGGGCTTTGATCCTCTGACCCACGAGCTAGCACTGAAAAGTTTCTAGCCCTCCTCTGGAAGTGCACCAGCCCTGAGGGGGCCAGTCACTGTCCACACACGAAGACGGACAACGTGCTAATTAAGTGCAGCAGGTGATCCTGTTCAAACGGTGTGCGGGTCGGTGGGGCTTGCTGCTTCTGTGCCCTCCACTGGGCCGCCTTTCCCTGGAGGGAAATCCTCCTGGAGTCGCCTCTCTGACCTTTGAGCTCCGTTCCTGCTGCTTTCAGGGCCAAGGGACTCCAACTGAGCATTGTGTCCCATGTCGTCAGGGCGATGGTGGTAATGGTCCGTTATGCTGGTCTGGGAGGGTCCTTCAGGTTCCTGCTCCCCTAGGCACAAGTGCGGTAGCGAGAAGCACCGGAGCCATCCCCCAATTTCATCATTGTGCACCATGGTCCCCAGGGATGGTGGTAATGGTCCGTCTTGATCGTGTGGGAGGGCCCTCCAGGTTCCCCCTCCCCCCAGGCACAGATGTGGTGGCAGGAAGCCCCAGAGCAGTCCTCCAACTTCAGCATTGTGCCCCCGGGGGTGATGGTGCTGGTCCTGGGCTCTCAAGATCGTACAGGAGGAACGTCCAGGTGGGGACTGGAGGCTGGGTAACCAGATCGCACTTAAGTTGCATGAGGAACAGATGAGTTGAGGATTTAATTGGAAGAGTAATTTCTCTTTTCCAGAAAGTTCAAGGTCATTGGCCTACCTTAGAATGAAGATAATGACTACTTAAAAACGGGTGTGTGTTTCCCCTTCTCCCAGAAAAAGAAGCAGGTGTGCAGGCCATAGGTCAGAGGACCAACTTATCCCCACCTGACAGCACTTATCTGCTCTGGATCTAGGAGACTCAAGGTTTTGAACATCAGCCTGTGAGTCAGTGATGCAGCATTTCACAGGATGTTAGTGTTCTGAGAAAGCAGCAGGTCCAATTGGCACAGTGTCATCTTCCTTTCAGGACTGGCGGTCAAATTTCTTATGAACCGCAAACGTCCGGTGATGTCCTCTTTTCTCTAGTTGACCCAGGGTTAGGGTTAGAGTTACGGTACGGGTTCGGGCATGGGTTAGGGTACGGGATAGGGTTAGGGTACGAGATAGGTTTAGGGTACACGTTAGGGTAGGGGTTATAGATCGGGTACGGCTTAGGGCATGGTTTACGGTACAGGTTAGGTTTTAGAGATAGGGTACCGTTTAGGGTACGTGTTAGGGTTAGGGTACGCTTTAGGGTTAGGGTTCGGTTTAGGGGTAGGGTTAGGGGTTAGGGTTATGGTAGGTGTTAGGGTTAGGGTCTCGGTACGGTTTAGGTTTAGGGTACAGGTTAAGTTTAGTGTTAGGGACCTGTACATATGTCCCGTGCCTGCTATCACAGGAGGCTGGTGCAAACCTGGCAATGAAAGGATGAGCCAGGGGCTGCGCTTGGCATGGAACACAGCTCAGTGTGGCTTGAATCTGCTCTGGGGTCCAGGCTTAGCCATCTCCCGCCTGCCCGTGCCCCCGCTGCGTGGGAGGGTATTAGTGAACTGATTCTGACCTTGCACTCTCCCAACAGAGACTTGCAGTGGCTCCCATTATGCTTAGGCTCAGGTCCATGGGCCTCGTCTGTGCCCATGTGCTGGGCAGTCCCCACAATGGCTCCTGGCACCCCTGAGTCCTGGTCACACATCCCTGTGAAATCCCTTCCCCTCCAGGGTGGATGGCCAATGTGACGGCACTCTAAGGAATAGAATGGCACAAAATGCCGGGATGTCTTTTCTATGCTCATGGAGTCTGTGACTTCTACTGGTTCCCACTGTCCTGTGTTCATTCTCTGTCTCCTTCTCTGTCTCTGTGTCTGTGTCTCTCACAGGAGTAGAAGTGTGGGTTCCATGGGCTATGTGAGAAACCTCAGAAGCCTCCCTTGTCCCCATTTCCCTCTCCAGTCCTGGTGCTCCATTCCTTCCTAAGGACTCCTCACCCTGACCGGAGCAGTGATTCTGGATCCTCTTCCATATGGGGAACCTGAGGCTGCAACTAGGATGGCCCTGACCTTGGTCTCCAGACTGGTGACCCTGTGCTCTGCCACGTTCTGCGTAGCCAGGTCCTCAGGCCCCCAAGCCCAGATTCTGTCCTCTGCTGAGAAGGACCTCGAGGGTTTAGAAAACCTTTTCCCAAGACTGGGTCACAGGGGGTCGGGGATGTATATCCAAGGCCAACAGGCACTTCTATAGGCCTGTGGGTGTCTTGGGACACTGCATCTCTGCAGCCCAAATGAGAGCAGAGTAAGCTGAGGCCTTTTGTGCTATAGCCCTCCGGATTTTGGGTGGGGATCTCTTCCTACTCCCAAGTGCCCAGGGTGGTGGTGGACTCCGGAACCCAGACACTGTCTTTTCCCAGTGCCCTGGCAACACCCTTGGTCCCTTGGGGAACACTGACCTTCAGGCCAGGCTGTCCACCCTTTCCTATGGGGCCTGGTTCCGGGTCCTGCAGCCCCACGGTGAGGAGAGTTGATGCCAGGCAGGAGCGGGGAGAGGGCAGAGTGGACTCTCCCTGAGGGCCATGGATCCCTGATCAGTGCAGACTCTGTTGTGTTGTGGCCCATCGGGCACCGAGATTTCAGTTCCTGGTCTGGCTCTAGGAGTGAGACCAGAGTGTGGCTCCTGCTAGCTCAGATGTGTCACACTGTCCTAGAGCTACAGCCTGAACCACCAGCTGAACTCCCCATCCTAGTCGGCCAGCTCACCTTCACGGTCAAGTACAGGCCAACATGAAGATCAGGGGCCAGTACGTGCCTGGTCAGGCAGGGGAGGGCTCACTTTCAACTCAGGGAGTCCCTGGCTGGTCCAGCAGGGCCTCTGGAGGGCTGGCATACTAGGTTCTCTGCTGACCAGCTCTGGGACTGGAGCCATTTTACCTCCCCTCGCTGGGCCTCGCTCTCCTCCTCTGTGCAATGGGGTGATCCTGAATGATCCCTGCCATGGCGGGGAACATGTGGAGTGCTGGTAATTGACGTAAGCCGAGCATCGAGCCTGGATTGTAGAGTGCAGAGGGGGATGGTGAGCGGTGTCGGCAGTGAGCACCCCTTCCCCCAAAAGCAAATTAGCTCTTCCATGCAGCCGCCAGGTCACTGCCTAGGATCCCAGAATCAGTGGCCCACCACACTCCTGACACCAGGCCCAGCGTGTGGCTCTTCCTCAGCCCTGGGACACGGTTTGGAGCACGGGACATTGGGCCAGCTCATATCTCTGAGGGAAGGAGACGAAAGAAGGCTTTCCTTGGGGACCCCCAAGGCCACATAAGAGGGGAGGAGGCTTCCCCCGATCAGTACTTTGAAATTATGCTTCTGTTAGAACCTGAGCCTTGGGCTTTGGTTATTTCACTTGCTGGGCTGACGAGATTCACTTGTTCTCCAAGACTCCTCCTCAGATGAAGAGCTCTTGCAGGTCCCGGGCATCCTGGAGCCGGGGAGGGGAGAGGGGCCAGTCCCCTCCCTGGCTCCTGCAGG
>NW_027398879.1:5382-9622 GCF_003265705.2 Callorhinus ursinus | reverse complement strand
GGGTGTCATATGTGGGTTTTTCCAAATTTGATGACTGCCTTTGTCTTGTTTTAACTTGTATTTGTTTGCTGAGCATTGAGAGTATGTAATTTTTCCTATTTTTATTGAGCGCATGTAATTTTTATTTTTTTCGCATACTGGACTAAGCAAAGTCAAAAGTTAATCTATATTTCTGTGTTTAAAGCTAACCTTTATCTATGGGCAGAATGGAGTGCTAGAGATTAAAAAGTCAAGCAGTCAAACATTGTGGTTCTTGTAACATGAGGTTTGGGTTGGAAATGGGCTCTTCCCCTTAGTGATTTTGGTGCTCAACTACGTTGTCCTTCAGTTTCCTTTTCTTTAAAATAGGGCTAATAAGACTGCTTACCTCATAGGATTGTTGTGAGGGTTAAATAGATTAATATAGGTAAAATGTTTGCAATAGTGGCTGGCATAGAAAGCTCTCTATGGGAGGAAATCATTCTTTCTATTATCAATTATTTTGTTATTGTTACTGTCAGCCATTGTCTTTTTAAATATTGCCTCTGCCCCGTTCTCTTCTGGAATTCCTTCTTATTCTGCTCCCTGTGTGTGGCCCTTTATGGTGTTATCTCCTACCTACAGCTGTCTGAAACAAATGTCTCTCCTCTTGTTTTTGGTTTTTTGGCCCTTGGGGATTTCCTCTGTTGTTGTTGTTGTTTTTTGACTCTTTTTAAGAAACTTTTTTTTTAAATTTTATTTATTTATTTGACAGAGGAAAAGAGAGAGAGCACAAGCAGGGGGAGCGGCAGGCAGAGGGAGAAGGCTCCCCGCTGAGCAGGGAGTCCAACACGGGGCTCCATCCCAGAACCCTGGGATCATGACCTGAGCCAAAGGAAGACACCTAAGCAACTGAGCCACCCAGGCACCCTGAAACATTTATTAGTATATTTTAATTCACGATTTCTATGTGTTTTTAGTAGACTGTTTGGATCAAACAAGTGTCCATGCTTACAGTAGCGTTCCTTTATTTTTATACTTAGATCTTTCCCCATTCTGAAGCTACTTCAGTCATCATCTGTATTTTATTCAATTTAATTTTCTTTAAAATTTTATCATTTAACTGTTTTTCTTTATTATACTTTCACTGTGTAAGGTGTGGGCCTACCTTGATTTCCCCCGGGAATGTTAGTGGGTCCATTTTAGCATCCATAAAACTTACCCTTCATCAACTTGAGATACAAATCACAGCCATATTTAAAAAGAAAAGAAAAGGAAAAAAAAATCAACAATGAGGATAGGAAGTGCTTTTAATTAGGTATGAACAACATAGCTTGACAGAATTTTGTTCCATATTTACTACAAATAACCGTATAGCCTTGACATTTCAAGGAGAAAAGTTGTTTTATTTCTGATGGATTCTTCTCTGTTTTCAACAATAAGTAGATTCTCGTGTCTCAGACTTAGCGTCCCCTCTTTCTTCTGCTGTAAATCTGAAGGTAAAAAGAGTAGTTTTTGTCAGTTGCTGGTTGATATTTTATTAATATTGAAGAAATAATAAAGTGTGAGAAAAGGCAGAAGAATGGCTTGGAATTACGGAATATGTATTTTAAAATATTAAATTTTTTTGTATTCTTTGGCCACAAGAGGTCTCCAAAGGGTTTTCTATTCTGTGGGTTATCATTTAAAGACTATTGGAACCTTCACATTTATTTTTATATCGCCAGGTAGACTTACTTTGTATCTTATGGCAATTATGGATAACTACATATTAGTCAAAAATGGTACTAAGATAAAATTGTTTCTAAATAACGATAAACAGTTTTTCTTAGGTTAATTATTTTTATTTAGGTAAAATGTGTTTATAAAGCTTCAGTTTGGATCTTAGGAAATCATTTTTCCTATACTTTGTTACCCTTCCCATTTGTGATAAGAATATATAGAAAGAAACAGAGGGAAAGAGATGATTTTAAGCACTGTATTAGCTGCCTTTAAGATGGCTTTGGTTTAGAGAATGTTACATGTTTATAAAACTTGTTGACAGGAAGACTATAGAAAACAATAAACCAAAATTAGTCTCTGTTTACTAGTTCTCAAAAAAACTGATATTTGAGGCAAATCAGATGAACAGAGCAGATGATGCTCAATTTTGTGATTAGAGAAGTGAGGGCTTCCTGAGCCTAGCACAGCCAAGGAAGGCTTTGTGAAAGAGGTGGGCTGCGTGGGTGACATTTGCAGGATGGGAGGCTTTGTGTCGGTAGTGGAGGAGGGAAGGTTGTGCTGTGTGTGTGTGTGTGTGTGTGTGTGAACAGTATGAGTTCTGAGGCACTTAGGCTGGAAATATTAGAGGAGGTGTGAAGACAGAGACACAGGGGAGACTTTTCTAACTGGAGGTGAACTTTAAAGTTGACAGTGGAGGAAGAAAGGGTCAAGCACCTAAAATCCAGCAAAGGGGTCTGGAATCCTGATGGAAGTCAGTGAGGTTTCTGGGCAAAAGAATGACATGGCAGAAGAGAAGAGGTGAGGCCACAACCTAAGGCAGGAGAATTGAACTTTAAAAAAATAAACAATTCCCCTAATGGGAAAAAGAATAAGACCAGGGAGTTTAATGGATATCATAGTTGGGAGTAAGAGGAAGAAAAATAGAAACAGAAAGGAAGGGGATAAAGAGCAAAGTAGAGAGCCAGGGCAAGGGAGGGGTATGTAGTGATAATTTATTTGTTGCAAATGATGTGGCCAGTGGTATGTGTTAATTTTATACAGTATTGACTCTTAAAATTTTCTGAAGCTGCGCGATATTCAGATAGTTGGTTATAAATTAGTCCTAACCAGTTGGTATCATTTATCAGTTATTCTTATGGAAGAATGTCCTTTAGCACTACAGGATTGAATCAACTTGTCTTATGAAATAGATGCTTGAACATATTAGCATTTACCGAAAGATAGATGTTTATGTTGCAGATTTGAAGAAAACATTCAAATCTTGGTGTTGGGGAGTAAGAACGACTCCTGCTGTGGATACTTCCAGGGTTAGAAAGAGAAATACATTATTAGGTGTTTGTATCCACAGAGGGCCTTAAATTTTCTAAGGTTGAACCAAAATCATTATCTGACATGATTGCTTATAAAGGAGATTTATACCATCTGAATGTCATTTATACATGTTTGCAGTGTTTTAATTTTGTGTTTCTCTTTTATTAATTTGTGTTAGAGATTGATTCCCACTTGGTGGTCTTATACTTTGATTTTCAAATTTTTAATGGAAAATGTATCAAAATGAAATTATTGCTGTGAAGCTATGTGCATAATTATTGGAGAAATTGTCATGTAAACTAGGTACCTGTTATGGCTAAGATCCAACTTTTTTCTGATGTTATTAGTTGAATTTAGCATTAGTTAGAAAGTATCAAATCTTCTTGAAGGACGAGAGGAAAAAAGTAGACAGGTATTACTGATTAACTTGGCTAAGAGGAAGTGCTCCACACATAAGAAATGTTAAATGGCCAGTACTTGATGGTCTGAATTTAGTGATTGCAGTGTCTCAGTTTGTTCTCTGAGAGTTTAATGAGCTCAGTTTCTTGGACTTTTATGACATCATGACTGGGATCCAAGTAAATGTGGCATGTATCAAACACTGACTGGCATGCAGATACGGACCACAAAGCCCCTATATTTAGTGGGAAGGTGAGGCTGGGTAGGGTGAGGGCATTTAAGGGAGTGTGAACACAGGATGCGGTAAGGGATTGTGAACATTGAGTGTTCAGGTGTGTATGAGCAGAGGATCCTGGGACAGAATCTAGCCCTTAAGAACTGCTCAGTGTGGGTGCCTGGGTGGCTCAGTTGGTTAAGCGACTGCCTTCGGCTTAGGTCATGATCCTGGAGTCCCAGGATCGAGTCCCACATCGGGCTCCCTGCTCGACGGGGAGTCTGCTTCTCCCTCTGACCGTCCCCCCTCTCATGTGCTCTCTCTCTCTCTCTCATTCTCTCTCTCAAATAAATAAATAAAATCCTAAAAAAAATACTGCTCAGTGAATGTTTGCTCTATGACAATGTGTTTAAGGATACGGAGGAAGACTACAGCTGTTTTATGGAGGATGCTAGGCACTAGCATAAAGAATTTGTGCTTTATTTTGATGTTTCTCCACTTTGGCCTACTGACTCCTTTTATTTATTATTTTGTGTTAGAATTTTCTTCTTTTAAATTTGTTAAATTACAGAGGTAGTACATGTTTTTTTGTAAAAGTAAAAAATACCTATTTTATTTTTTAAAGTTTATTTTTTT
>NW_027398879.1:3853-5372 GCF_003265705.2 Callorhinus ursinus | reverse complement strand
TTGATCTAGGATAGCGTTTTTCAAACCAAGGTCATGAAATCAGTTTGGTAGGTTGCAACTAACAGTGAAAAAAATAAATTCAAATTTATCAGAATGCTTCACATGTAGTAAAGGTTAAATATTTCATGAAATGCTTTCTTTCAGTTTTATCTGTGCATAATCTCTGTCTATATGTATGCCTTCTGATCCTCTTTCCAATCCTTACCAAGTTTATAATTCTCCAGGAAGGGAATTAAACTCCTAATAAGATGTATTAATTAAATGTTATCTTAGATTATCTTACATGCACATTCTTACTACCTAAAACTGATCAGATATTGCCCGGAAGAATATTTTTATTTTTTTTATTATTTTTATTTTTTAATTTTATTTTTTTAAAGATTTTATTTTTTTGACAGAGAGAGACAGTGAGAGAGGGAACACAAGCAGGGGGAGTGGGAGAGGGAGAACCAGGCTCCCTGCTGAGCAGAGAGCCTGATGCGGGGCTCAATCCCAGGACCCTGGGATCATGACCTGAGCCGAAGGCAGACGCTCAACGACTGAGCCACCCAGGCGCCCCGGAAGTATATTTTTAAAATAGCACAAATGAAAGGTAGTTAGCGTTTAAAGACTGTGGATTGAAAATTCTAAAGCTGACTTGACTCGCATACCGCATATTGCCTACATAGCAAATGCAGAAGTGACAAATTATTAGAAGTAATGAGGATTTATCAAGATTGTTAAATATAATCAATATATGCACATGAAGAGTATCTTAATACAGCAGCAACAAATAGTAAAATTTTTATATAAAAAAGATACCACTTGGAATAGCAACAAAAGCAGTATTATTTAGGACTGTGTTCACCAAAAGAAAAACAAGGAGACCTTAATGAAGAAAATTTCAAAACTTTATTTAAAGATAATAAGAAGAACTAAATAATGGAAATAGGTGTATTAAAAACGTGTAATTAGCGAATCAAACCTGCGATTTTAGAACTTTTTATGGTGTAGACAGAGTCTTAATTTGATATTTGAATTAAAAATGACGGTTGATTTAACAGAAGCTCTTGGGTTGTGGTGGTGATGCTTATAGGTGTAATATTTTTGAAGGTGGAGGGGATATGACTTAAGTTAGGGCAATGTGCTGGAGTACATTGTAAAGGCAGTATGTGTCATGGTTACCTGTTTCTGGTCATTTAGATTATGTGTGTTTGAGCTAAATCTAATATAAATGGGACCATTGCTTGAAGGAAAAGAAGATTCAAACCAGAATTTTAGGGAAATACAGAGGATGAATTTAAGGCCTAGAAAGATGGATTACTCCCTGAAGATGGATTACTCTCCATTTTTCATGATAGCATACCATTTTTATTTTTTTAAAGCTTTATTTATTTATTGGAGAATGCAGGTGCGGGTGTGAGTAGGGTGAGGGGCAGAGGGAGAGGGAGAGAAGCAGACTCCCCGCTGAGTGTGGAGCCCAGTGCAGGGCCCAGTCCCAGGACCTCGAGGTCATGACCTGAGCCAAAATCAAGAGTGG
>NW_027398879.1:0-3843 GCF_003265705.2 Callorhinus ursinus | reverse complement strand
TTTTTCTTAGGAAAAATGATTTAGGTTTTATAAATACAGAGGGATTGTTGTAGTAGTTGGGAATTCATATATATATGTGATGATAAATGTATATTTAAGTGGTATAGATGGAGCCAAGTCATTTACTTCTTTTGGAAAGACTGTATTCATTCCTTATCATTTTTTTCTATTGTTTTTAGTCTTTAAAATTTAAAAAAAAAATGTTACTTTCAAGTAGTTTATTTAAGCTTCTTGACATTTCCATGGACATTCCTATACAGTAAATACTAATGGGATCTACATGGCTAAGTTATCCTGGACAAGGAATTATGTAATATTTTTAAAGATTGATATTGATGATAACAAGGTGCCAACCTCATTTCTGGCACTTGAAACCTTTTCTGTGTTGTACTCACAGGAAATCTTTTTTTTCTTTCTTTCTATGCTTTTTCATCTTCCTCATTCCTTAATTCTAGAGTAGGAGATAAAGTTGACTCCTTTGTCATTGTATTTCATTATTTATTATATAATAATTTCACTTTACTATTTAGAAAATTCAGAATTAAAAAATTGCAGGTGGTAGTAGATTAAGTAGCAGAAAAAAATCTCATGCACCGGAAGAAAATGTCTTTAGGAAAGCATTTAAAGAGGAAGTTTTCTTAATAATAAAAATCTGCTTTATATTGATTTAAAAAAATATTAATTCCTCTCTTGGTAGAAATGCCGTTGTATTTTTGGTAGTTCTTGTTTTTCTTTTTAAAAACCAAATACAGGGGCGCCTGGGTGGCTCAGTTGGTTGGGCGTCTGCCTTCAGCTGAGGTTGTGATCCCAGGGTCCTGGGATCGAGCCCAGCATCAGGCTCCCTGCTCCACGAGGATCCTGCTTCTCCCTCTGCCTCTGCCTGCAGCTCTGCCTATCTGTGCTCTCTCTCTGTCAAATAAATAAATAAATCTTAAAAAAAAAATACAAAAGAAATTTTAATAAGATTTTTTCCTTGTGATCTTAATAAGATATAATTATTTTTGTATTTAAAATTTATATTATTTTACTTTTGTTTTTATTGAGGTATAATTGACATAAAATAATATATTCGTTTCAGATGTACAACACAATGATTTTATATTTATTTATATTGTGAAATGGTCACCACAATAAGGCTAGTTAACATCCATCACCATGCATAGTTATATAATCTTTTTTTATGATAGGGACTTTTAAGATCTACTCTCTTAATAACTTTCAGTGTGTAATACAGTATCATTAACTATAGTCATCATGCTGTACATTACATCCCCAGTTGATAGTTTTTAATATATGTAGTCAGCACTTGTAATGGGTGTGCTTAATATATATGAAATGGGTGTGTTCTTCTATGTGAAAATCCAGATTTTAAAATGTGGTAAATTAATAGGTCAGTGTTACCATACAAAAGTGTTTGCTCTGGGGTTTATCTAAATTCTAAGCCTTTGTGCATTTTCATTGAGTCTAACTCCACAGGAATGTCTTTACTTGAAAAGTATAAATGGAGGGTACACGTAGTAAGCTTACTGATAGTAGTTGAATAGGAAGAAACAGCGTTTGAAGAGTCTGGAGGAATGACTTAACAGATTAATACAGAAAACCCCCAAGCTGGGTCCAGACTGCTTCAACAGAAAGTTCAAAAGCATTGTGTGAGATATGTGTAATTGTTTTACTACTTCTATATGATTTTTGTAAGTACACTTATTCATTTGAGGTTGAAGATTTAATTGCATAAGGTGTCCTAATTAAAGCATTTTATTCTGAAGTTACAAGGTCACTGAGGTAGTAAGTGGCAAAGCCCACTAGATCCCCAGTCCTATTTGATGCTTCTGCTATCATTAAGATTTAACCTAATGGCAATTTAAAACACAAATATCTCCATAATTGAACTCTTAATACAGGTAGCCATCTGCCCATAGGATCTCTTCAATTATTTCTTTCTTCCCTTTCCCTCTTCATAGTTCAGAAAGAGATTCCTTTTACTTTCTTCCCTTGTAGTAAAGTTTCCTTTCACTATCTGTTTTAAATAAAAAAAAAAACGAGGCTAGCTTGGTTCACAGCGTCTCTGAGCTTGCTTATGTCTAAGCCTTTGTGGACTTAGACTTATCCATTAGTCTTTTCAGTGACTCCTTCCTGTCAAACCTCCCCACTAGAGAGAGATTTCTTACTAATTTCCATTACTTTTCTTGATTACTCTGAGATTATTCTCTTCTCTCTTGTTTTCAGGCCAGGACTTTCTTTTCTTTGTCCTCTTTTTTTGTGGGTTCTTTTTAACCACTAGCCCGAGTTCTGATCTCTAGAGCAATAAAAGTCTGTGAAGTCCTGCTATGTTTTTTCCCCTCTACCATTTTTCTTCCCTCTCTCTCTTACTCCTTCTGTCTTCTGTTAGGTATTTGATTTAACATATAAATTGACTTAATATACATAATACTGGGGTTGATGATGTTTCTCCAGGTTTCCTTGGGTCCTGTACACCCCAACAATTTAGAAAACTCTAGCAAGTTCTTGGGACTCTTACCCTCAGTGTTATCTTGAATTCTTTCTTTTTGAACCGTCAGCTCTGACCGGCTCTTCTTGGTCAGGCTGAACTGGGCTCTGCATCTCGTGGAAGTGGACATGAACCCAGAACATAGCATGTAGTTATGCTAGGTTGCCCCCAACCCTAATAGGAAGGCTGGTAGAGAGGGGAATGCATGGGTGGATCTGCATTCCTTCTCCGAAGGCCATGTTGGACCATGACCATCCACAGGGTTAGTCCTTACTTGGTGGGGTCATTGAGATCAGGGGAGTGTCTAGCCAGGAAGGCCTGCACCTGACCCATCATGGCAGTGCTTTTTGAACGGTGGATACAAGTCATTAATGAGTCATGAAAACAATTTTATGGGTTGCACTTACCACTTTAAAGAATGAATTAGGGTAGTATAGAGTAGAAGATAGATGAACGCGTTTATGTAATAAGCTAAGTATTGTTTAATGAAACTTTTTCCATTTGCTATACATCCTAATCCTGTCTTTAACCCAAGAAAAAGTTGCTTCAAACAGTGACATATTTCTGGTCATTCCTGTTAACAATAAAGTAATGTATGCAAATAACACATTAACTGAATGTTTTCCTTTTCATTCAGCTTCACAAACATTTATTGTATAATTATCATGAATCTCATTGAGATTAGAAGATCCATTCCCTTTGCCCAGTGAGGGCTACCAGGCTTTTTGGGGAGCCAGCGCATACACAGATGGCTGTAGTACAGAGCAGATTGATACAGTATGTGATAGGAAAGCGGACTGAGTACTACGAGTGCATGAGAGGGTAGAATGGAGCAGCACTGCCTAGCAGATACATAGTGTGATCCACAAACGTGAGTCACTTGTTATTTATTTTTTCATGGAAATAATAGTTGAAAACACCACGTTACATTGGTTTCAGGTGTACAACAGTGATTCCACAAGTTTGTACATTATGCTGTGCTCATCACAAGTGTAGCTACCATCTGTCACCATGTAATACTGTTATTACAATGCCATTGAATATGCATGGTAATTTTAAATTTTTGGCAGCCACATTAAATAAAAAGAGATAAGTGAATTTAATTTTGATAGTACATTTATGTAATTCAACATATCCAAAACATCATTTTAACATGTAATTTCTTTGCATTCTTTTTTATACACTAATTCTTTACATTCCTTTTTACACACTAAGTTTTCAAAATCTAGTGTGTGTTTTACACTGAGCAGCACATCCCAGTTGTGACTAGCCACATTTCAGGGGCTGAGTAGCCAGCCACATGTGATGAGTAGCTACTCTTATCAGACAATGCAGTTGTATAGAGTGTAGGGAAA
>NW_027398878.1:0-9632 GCF_003265705.2 Callorhinus ursinus | reverse complement strand
GCACTGGGTGTTATGAACAAACAATGAATCATGGAACACTGCATCAAAAACTAATGATGTAATATATGGTGATTAACATAACAATAAAAAAATTAAAAAAAAAAAAAAGACATGACAACCAATCCTAGACTGATCCTATAGCAGAGGATAATTTTATAAATTATAAAATTTATTTTTTTTAGCAACTGAGAAAATAGATTAGAATAGATAACATAACTGAACTCAAGTCCATCTGCCCAAAGCGCAGCAAAGCCAATCACTAATACCTCGAGTGTGCAGCAAAGAAAGGGTTTACTCAAGAGGCAGCCAAATGAGAAGATAGGAGGGCAAGCCTCAGGTCCACCTGTCCAAAGTGGAAGAGAACAAGATTGGTGATCATAGGGGTTGGGATAAACAGATATTGATGAGAGGATGGGGAAACTTATCCATGAGGAAAGATGGAGCACGAGCGTTGATCAAACACGTGACATACATCCATGTTCACTTTGGAGTGGAGACTTAACATTAGAATGGGGTCAAATTCAGCCCCAGCTGTCAGGAGTGTGTCCTTAGGACAAGAGGATAGGCCAAGGGCATGTTCAGAGCCCATATAAATTGGATGGGGCTTGGACTCTTATCTGGGGTAAGGAATGCAGGGCCTTGCTTACTCACATCAGTGACCTTCAGCCCAAGCCTATGCAGAGACAGTAGTGGGTCTATTAGCAGGGCCTGAAAAGAACCCATATCTGATTAGGGAGAAAGAAGTCTCTGAAAAAACAAAGTTTAAATTTCCCGTTTCAACCGCATTAACCCTATGGGACACTGTTTCAGTAAGAGTATGGTAAAAAAAAAAAAAAAAAAATTAAATATCATTATTTTTATTTACTAATAGGCATATGACAGAGTAGAATCCTGAAAGTGCCCAGAAACTAGAGGATTTTATTTCCTTGTTATGGTCTGAATAGGGCCTCTTCTGGTGACCTCCACAGACAGGTCTATCCAACCAGAGAGGGCTGAATCCCGAGCCACACACTGTAGAGATTCAGCAATGACCTTGACTCAGCTCAGGACAACCCCATAGACTTGGGTGTTAGCTGAGCCAACTGGAGGCTTTAAGTGGCCTCAGCTCTAGAAGGAGGAATGCTTAGCAGTCAGGCTGGCTTGGACTCCAACCTTCAGAGGCTGGAAGACATCAGAACGAGCTGGCTCAATTCACTCCCAGTACTTAAGAAGGGCATTACCGGATGGGAGGAGGTGCACAGATAAAATCCAGGGTGTGGCGGTCTTCTTCGGCATAACCTCTGTATGAATTACAGGCCTTTATCTGGGGGATAGCAAAGCTACTGTCTTCACATGATGAAGTGCTTTCTGGTGGAAGGATTGGAATTACGCCACATGACCCTGGAGCTCAGAATTAGGACCAGTAAAGAATTTTATCCAAGTAGGAGAACAATCTGAAAACAGAACACACCACATTGCAGGGATCTCAAGTCCCTGTCACATTAGAAGCTGAAGCAGAGGCTGGAGGCTGGTCTGGCAGAAAAGGCAGAGATAATGAAGAACCACAGTGAGTATAAAGTTTCAGTTCTGCCTGATGAATAAATTCTGGAGGTCTGCTGTAGGACACAGTGTCTGTAGTTAACAACACATATGGCTCCCTTCAAAATTTGTTCAGATCTCATGCTGTTTGTTATCACAAAAGAAACTTTGGGAAGTGTTGGAATGTCTATTACATTGATTCTGCTGATAGTATGTGGGTATTTGCATATGTTTGAATTCATCAAATTGTACACATTAAATATGTTCAGTTCTTTATCACTTATCAATAAAGTTGTTTAAAGAAAAAATAAAAAAGAACCACATGGGCCAGTGTCCAATGACTCCCTCCGATTCTGAGACCTTCCATTTACAAGTCCACAGGCCACAAGCAAACTCACGTCACACACAAAGAAGGCAGATCTAGGTTCTGAAATTCTACAGAGAGGAGAAAAATTTCATTCTCTGTAGCAGGCAGTTAGAAATGCTAAAAAGAACATTGATCTATTTGCTCCTGATGGCATTATGAAGTGAAATCACTATAATACACCGTGTTGGTGATCCGTCTGTTAGACCAGCGCAAGCTCCAGAGGTGGCCAAATCAGCTCTCGTTTAAATATGAGCTAGGTGGCTTCTTCTGAGAAGAAACAGCTGCTGACTAACCTCACAGACACAGAGTCGCAGTAGCTACCCCTGTAGGGAGGTGCTGTTGTCAATATCAAAGCCAACTGCACATGCTGTGAATTTCTAGGAAGTGATTGATGGTCAAAAACATCCCAGTTCATTTCAATCTCTTGACTGGTCCGGAGGGTAATGTCAGCCCTACTGTCTGGCAAAGGGCTGATCCACTCCTGTTTGGAGAACACAGTGAAAACAAGTGATCAGAAACTCCACCTCGAGGAAACAGGAAACAGGATTATAAGCATTTCATCTTCAAATATCTACGCTTGTAATCTCACTCTTTCAAAGTCTCTCTCGAGTGAATTTTCTACTGGGTTTCCACAGAGTAAGTGTAGTCAAGCGTGATATCTAATTTTCCTTATTATTCTCTGCCCCTGCTTTTCTTGCCTTCTCTCTTTTGATCTGTGTTCCTGCCTTGGAATGAAATGAAGCAAGAGAATAGGCACAGATTAGATTAAAAAAAAAAAAATTCTGAGCTTCTCTACTCACAGAACTAGTTTTCTTTTTCCCCCTGTTTTTATTCAATATTTTTAATTGTTCATTTCTTGCAAAACGCTCTCCAGTCTGGATAACTGTACATGCTTCTCAACTGGTCACCTATCTCCTGTTCTTTACATAGTCACTAAAATCATCCTTTGACAGAGTAATCAGATGGTGTCCCTCCTGTTGAGTCCCTGCTGTGGCTACTTTCTTCAATTAGGGCAGGGAAAATTCACCATGACCTACGAGTCCAGCAGGATCTGGCCCCAGTTGTCTCCTAACCAAACACCTACTTCTCCCTTCCCCACCCTTTATCACACAAGCCACATTGACTACATTGGCTTTTGGCCTTTCTGGAACATTCCATTGTCCTCTCATGTTGGACATAACTGTCTCCTTTTCTGAGCCATTCTCATGTGGACACCTCAAAGATGGCATCTGTGTTCAAACAGCCCCTTTGCAATGGCACAACCACTTTGCCCAAAATTTCACAGCTTGCTTTGAGAGTTCTCTTTGCCAAAACACTCATAATTTTTTTATTATTCTTTATAACTTATGCACTTTTATGTTTATTGAGTGTTTTCTACATGACCCCAATTAGATAACAGCCTCAAGGGAAAAGAAATCTTTGTTTTGTTCATAAATATTTCCCAAGCTCCTAAACAGTGCTTGGACATAGTAGGTACTCAATACATGTTTGTGAAATTAACATATTTATTAATAAAAAAAAACACTTGTTTGAGGAACTACCATGTTCCTATCACAGGGCAAGGAACTCTATATGGTAAAACAAAATATGAATAAATTTAGTCCATCTGTATAAAACTCTGTCCCCCTGAGATTACAACCAAACAAATAATGATCATCCTAGTTATTAGGTGTAATACATGCAGAAACAAATTCCCTGTGGTATTCTAGAAGAGTACAAATTAACTCTTAAGAAATATTCTTGTAGGTGATAATATTAGAACATGGTCTTCAAAGTTTATTAAAATTTTTCATGTAGAAGAGGCAAGGAAAGAAACTAGTATCAAAATCTCATATTTACTATAAAGTGTGCTTATATCTGTGTATAGATGCCCCAAAATTTCAAGCATAAAATTCTATCTATATAGGAGAAGCAAAATACATAATTTATCATGGACCTCACCCTAGGTATCTCTTCGTCTGGGTGTTGATTAGTATCCTTTAATATCCATTGTAATAAACCAGTCATCTCATGAGTGAACTGGTTTCCTGAATTCCATCCATGAGCTGCCCTAGCAAATTAATTGAACCCAAGGAGGGGTTGTGAGAACCTCTGATTTATAGGTGGTCAGTCAGAGGCACACAGAGCAACCTGGACTTTTGATTAGCATCTGAAGTGGGGGGCAGTCGTGTGGGACTGAGCCCTCAACCTATGGGATCTGATGCTACTCCTGGGTGGATAGTGTCAGAATTGAGGTGAATTGTAGGACACTTGGCTGATGTTGGAGAATTGCTTGGTGGTGTGGGGAAAAGTCCACACATTGGAATTAGTGATCAGAATGGTACAATGATAATTCACAGTGGTATGTAAAAAAGAAGTTTAACAAATGACTAAGAAAAAGTTGGCCCACTCTATAAAACAGGCTAACGACTTGGACTGTCACTTCACAAAAAAAGAAATCCAAATGGCTGTTAAGCATGTAAATATCATAGTAGTCAGAGATTTGCAAGCTAAAACTACAGATACCACGATACACTTTCCCAGTGACAAAAGTTTAAATGTTGGATAATAACCAATTGATAATGGAGATTTGGAGAGCAAGGTACTCCCATCTACAGCTGCTTAGAAAATAAGCTGTTACAACTACTTTTGAAAGCAGTGTGTTGTTATTTATTGAAATAAAGGTATCCATATTCTGTGGCTAGAGATTCCAGTGATAGGTTAATGTGTTGCAGAAGTGTACTTTATGTGCAGCAAGGTACATGTATAAGGAGATTCACAGCAGCACGGTCCATGGTTTCTCAAAATGAAAAAAAAAAATCTACATGGCTATCAACAGTAATATGGACAATTAAAATTTTATATATTTATATAATAGGTATTATATAGGAATGAAAATGAATGAGCTGCAGCTATAAGTAAAAACATGTAGGAATCATGTCAACGTTCCAAAAGAGAAAAAGAAGACTCAAAGGAATACGTGGAGTATGGTCATATTTATACCAAGTTCAAAAATAATAAAACCTAGGGGCGCCTGGGTGGCTCAGTCGTTAAGCGTCTGCCTTCGGCTCAGGTCATGATCTCAGGGTCCTGGGATCGAGCCCCGCATCGGGCTCCCTGCTTGGCGGGAAGCCTGCTTCTCCCTCTCCCACTCCCCCTGCTTGTGTTCCCTCTCTCGCTGTGTCTCTCTCTGTCAAATAAATAAAATCTTTAAAAAACAAAAACAAAACAAAAAACAAACAAAAATAATAAAATCTAAACTATATTCTTTAGGGATACATACATATATAGGCGGTAAAATTGTAAAGAAAATGGAAGGAATGTTTGCTCTAAAATTCATGATAATTATTGCTGTCATACACAGGAGAAATAGAGGCCAAGAAAAGAAATGCAGGGTCTTGGGCGCCTGGGTGGCTCAGTTGGTTAAACAACTGCCTTCGACTCAGGTCATGATCCCGGAGTCCTAGGATCGAGTCCTGCATCGGGCTTCCTGCTCGGCAGGGAGTCTGCTTCTCCCTCTGACCCTCTCCACTCTCATGTACTCTCTCTCTCTCAAATAAATAAATCTTTAAAAAAAAAAAAAAGAAATGCAGGGTCTTCTGAGTTACTTCCATTATTCTATTTTTAACACGCATGTTACATGGATACCCACTCTATAAATATTTATTGAGTCGTATACACAGATGTAATTAGCTTTTCTCAGTGTTTGTGTTCCATATGCACACAAACACACACACACACACACACACAGGAAAAGTTAGACTGTCTGGAACTAAGACTAATTAGTGGGTACAACATAATGATAACTCAAAATTGCATGACCTGGAGACTTAAATACAAGCTACTTAAAATATTTCTCAGAGAGGTTTTAGCAAAAATGTCTTGATATTACATAACACACAATTTACCATATTCTTCTCCGTACTTTAATGTAGTAAGGACAATCCCTCTCTCTAATGGTATTCTCAATTCACATAAATAAAACCTTCCCCCTTTACCTGTGTTTATTCTTTTTTTAAAAATCAGGAGAAATTTTTCTTGTGAAGCAAATACTCCTACTTTCTCAGAGAAGAACCCAAGAGCAGGAGGAAATGACCCAGTTTGACCTTTCCAGAATCTTTCCAAATGAGCTTGTGGATTAAACTTGACGTAGTCTTTCAAAGAGAATATCAGCTGCCAGCAATACCTGCACCCTTGCACTAAAGTGGCTGCAAACTTCAGCTTTGATTAAAGGTCCTCAAACAAAACCAGATGAAATATGTATATTAGCCTCCCATTGGTATTGATCCATTTAGTTTTAATTTCAAAGAAAATTGGCACAAATCTATGAAATTATGCTTTGCTGTGTGAGCCAATTATTTGCAAACCATGTGAGACAGCCTTTCTCTTTTTTTCTGTTT
This sequence comes from Callorhinus ursinus, assembly GCF_003265705.2. Classification (NCBI taxonomy): domain Eukaryota; kingdom Metazoa; phylum Chordata; class Mammalia; order Carnivora; family Otariidae; genus Callorhinus; species Callorhinus ursinus. Next base: position 3,368 of record NW_027398878.1, on the reverse strand, counting down.
AATCATGAAATAACACATGCCTTGAAGGGGGGAAATCAGAGGGGAAGACGAACCATGAGAGACGATGGACTCTGAAAAACAAACTGAGGGTTCTAGAGGGGAGGGGGGTGGGGGGATGGGTTAGCCTGGTGATGGGTATTAAAGAGGGCACGTTCTGCATGGAGCACTGGGTGTTATAGGCAAACAGTGAATCATGGAACACTAAAAAAACAAAAACAAAAACAAACAAACAAAAAAACAGGCTTTCCCTCAAAAAAAAAAAAAAAAGAACACATGCCTGCAGAAAAGGATGCAGAACAACAATGTAGCACTTAAAGATTTATCAAAAAGCAAACACTTCTGGGGTGCCTGGGTGGCCCAGTCAGTTAAGCATCTGCTTTCAGCTCAGGTCATGATGCCAGGGTCCTGGGATTGAGCCCCACATCAGGGTCCTTGCTCAGTGGGGAGTCTGCTTCTCCAGTCTCCCTCTGCTGCTCTCCCTGCTCATGCTCGCTCTCTCTCTCTCAAATAGATAAATAAAATCTTTAAAGAAAAACACTTCTGTAACCATGAGAACTAGGTCAAAAAACCATCGGCAGAACATCAACACTACCACAAAACCCTTCTTCAGCTACTCCCAATTCAGCCACTACAGTAATCTTTCCAACCCACACTCTCTCCAGCAGCTAGAACAATCAAATTTCTTTCCTAAACATGGAATGCCACTCTCTATATTTTTAGCCCTTCTAAAGGGTCTATATTGGCACTTCAACATAGTTTGATTTAGCATTCCCCTGATTAAAGGTGAGACCGAGTACCTTGTGAAGTAGTTATTGATCCTCGGAGTGCACCTTTGTGTGAATTTTCTGTGTAAGTCTTGTGCCTTTTTTTTCTATTGGGTATTTTGTCTTTCCTTGTTGATTTGTAGGACTTCTTTATTAGCCCTTTGTCTCTTAGATGAGTTACCATTATCTTCTGCCAATCTGTGTCTTTCTTTTTTCCTTCATCTTGATGAGCAGAAATTCTTAACTTTAACACAGTTTATCAATCTTTTCCTTTGTGCTTAGAGATTCGGGGGCCTTTTAAAAAAGTCTTTTGACTTCTGCAAAGTGTTGCATATATATTTTCATATTATCTTCGAAGGGCTTTCTTATTTTGCTTTTGCTTTGACAATGAGATCAGCAAGCTCCCTGAAATTGTATGTATGGCATAAGACTGGGGACATGTTTTCATTTCTTTTTTACTGTATGGATACCCAGTTATATCAGCAACATGTATTGGAAATGACTCCTTAGGCCACCAATCTGCAAGGCCATTCTTGTTGTAAATTTAGCATTCACACATATGCATGCATCTCTGTATTAGTTATCTACTGTTGCCATAAAAAATGACTACAAATTTAGTTGCTTAGAACACCCATTTATTGGCTCACAGGCCAGTCAGTCAGTCAGAAATCCAGGTGTAGCTGACTCAGTTGTGCTCTCTGCTTAGTGTCACAAGCCACTGACATCAGGTGTTGGCACAGCCATTCCTTTCTGGAGTCTCTGAGGATAAATTCTCTTCCCACACTTATTCAAGTTGTAGGCCACAGTCGCTTCCTTGTCATTGTAGGATAAAGGTGCTTGTATCCTTGATGGCAGTCAGATGGAGGGCTGGTCTTTGCTCCTAGAACCTGCTGGCATTTCTTCTCAGGCTTTCCGCATGGGTCTGTTCCTGCAAGAGCAGGTCAGGTCTCTCCCATGCTTCAAATCTCTGACTCAAGCTGGAAAAAGTTCTTTTCTTTTAAGAATTCCTGATTAGATTGGGCCCACCTAGATGACCCAGAAAAATCTGTCTAAAAACCTATAACTAGGGGCACCTGGGTGGCTCAGTTGGTTAAGCGACTGCCTTCCGCTTAGGTCATTATCCTGGAGTCCTGGGATCCAGTCCCCAGTAGAGCTCCCTGCTCAGCAGGGAGGCTCCTGCTCCCTCTGACACTCCCCCCTCTTGGGTCGTGCTCCCTCTCAAATAAATAAATACAGACTTAAAAAAAAAAAAAACATAACTTCAGTTGCACCTGGAAAGCTTATTTTCGAGATTAGAGCATAGACACATTTGGGTGGAGGGAAATGTTTCCCTGTGTTCACTAATGAGAGCATACACCTTCTAATATCATTGTCATGTTTTGCTATCACATTTATGCTGACTCCATAACAATTTCTTTTTTTTTCTATTTTTACTTTTTGTTTTTTTTAATAAATTTTTCTTGTTATGTTAATCACCATACATTACATCATTAGTTTTTGATCTAGTGTTCCATGATTCATTGTATGTGCATAATACCCAGGGCTCCACGCAGAATGTGCCCTCTTTAATACCCATCACCAGGCTAAATCATTCCCCACCCATCTCCCCTCTAGAACCCTCAGTTTGTTTTTCAGAGTCCATCGTCTCTAATGGTTCATCTCCCCCTCCGACTTACTCCAATTCATTCTTCCCCTCCTGCTATCTTCTTTTCTTTTTTTTTCTTAATATATTGCATTATTTGTTTCAGAAGTACAGATCCATAATTCATCAGTCTTGTAAAATTCACAGCATTCAACATAGCACATACCCTCCACAATGTCTATCACCCAGCCACCCCATCCCTCCCCAACCCCACCACTCCAGCAAACCTCAGTTTGGTTCCTGAGATGAAGAATTCCTCATATCAGTGAGGTCATATGATACATGTCTTTCTCTGATTGACTTATTTCACTCAGCATAACACCCGCCAGTTCCATCCACGTCGTTGCAAATGGCAAGATCTCTTTCCTTTTGATGGCTGCATAATATTCCATTGTGTGTATATATCATCTCTTCTTTATCTATTCATCCGTCGATGGACATCTTGGCTCTTTCCACAGTTTGGCTATTGTGGACATTGCTGCTATAAACATTGGGGTGCACGTAACCCTTCAGATTCCTACATTTGTATCCTTGTGGTAAATACCCAGTAGTGCAATTGCTGGATCGTCTGGTAGCTATATTTTCAACTGTTTGAGGAACCTCCATACTGTTTTCCAGAGGGGTTGCACCAGCTTGCATTCCCACCAACAGTGTAGGAGGGTTCCCCTTTCTCCACATCCCGGCCAACATCTGTCGTTTCCTGACTTGTTAATTTTAGCCGTTCTGACGGGTGTGAGGTGGTATCTCATTGAGGTTTTGATTTGGATTTCCCTGATGCCGAGCGATGTTGAACACTTTTTCATGTGCCTGTTGGCCATTTGGATGTCTTCTTTGGAAAAATGTCTGTTCATGTCTTCTGTTCATTTCTTGATTGGATTATTTGTTCTTTGCATGTTGAGTTTGATAAGTTCTTTATAGATTTTGGATACTAGCCCTTTATCTGATATGTCATTTGCAAATAT
>NW_027398877.1:0-9634 GCF_003265705.2 Callorhinus ursinus | reverse complement strand
GAGAAGATGTTCAACTGGATGGTGACACGGATCAATGCCACCCTGGAGACCAAGCAGCCACGCCAGTACTTCATAGGGGTCCTGGACATCGCCGGCTTCGAGATCTTCGACGTGAGTGGGGGGAGCCTAGGGGCACATGTGCGAGGGAGGGGGCAGTGACTCACTCATCTGTGACCATCATGGCCAGTGGCCAGTCGCGGGAGAGACAGTGGGGCTCAGGGGTGGCAGACACATCGTCCTGTCTTCCAGGGGAGCTCCCCCTTCCCGGCCTGACAGGGGAGGGGACCAGTCACACCCCTGGCTGGGCTTGGGCACGGGCCTGGGTTGACCCCACTGGCTCCTCAGACCCCTGCCTGCCTGACCCACTCCGCCCCCACCCCCTGCAGTTCAACAGCTTTGAGCAACTGTGCATCAACTTCACCAACGAGAAGCTGCAGCAGTTCTTCAACCACCACATGTTCGTGCTGGAGCAGGAGGAGTACAAGAAGGAAGGCATCGAGTGGGAGTTCATCGACTTTGGCATGGACCTGCAGGCCTGCATCGACCTCATTGAGAAGGTGCTGCCTCCACCCACTGCTTGTGTTTCCTTCCCTTGGCATCCCAGGCAGAGTGGCAGGGCTGTCCCTTCTACAGCCAAGAAACTAGAGTCCCCAGAATCCCCAGCCTCTCTCAGACCCAGCTTCTACCCACTGTGAAGTCATACATGGGATGAGCCCCCTTCTCCTCTCCCCAGGACCTAAGACCTTGTCCTGTATGGTGGTCACCTCCCAGAATCTTAAGAAGGAGATGTAGTGAGGGGAGGACTCCTGGACCCTCTGACAGTTCATGGGAAGCATCATCTATGGAAACATCCTAGGCTGACACTAAAGACATTTGGCTTCCCATCCTTTTCCTGATAGCTGATAATAAGCCAGTCTTCAGCTCCTCTTGTCCACAGACTCAGAGGAGACAAGAACGGAGCTGGTGTGAGGTTCCCAGTGCTGGCTTGTTCTCAGTGTGCTTTTGCTGGTACAGCCCAGAGCCCAGAATAACCACCCTCACCCGGCCCGCCGGTGCCCTTCAGAAAACTGGAGCTTCCCAGAAGGTCTGGGTGGTTATCCAAGGTGCTCCTCTTCCAGAGGTCTCAGAATCACCTGAAAGTATATGGAAAAGAGTGTGTGTGTGTGTATGCACGTGCACGCACACACACACATGTGTTTACATGCATTTTTCCAGGGAGGCATCTTCAGTTTAATCAAATTCTCATTAGGATTCCTGTCCCAAGGAAAGTCAAGAACCACCAGACTCTCTGAAAAGCAGAATGTTGTGCAGAACATGGATCCCTCTAACCATCCCTTGGAGAACTGTTACCCATCATATAGGCAGAGATCTGGCCTGCCCCTCAGTCTGGCACCTCTGACATACACCTGTCCCTGGGGCAATCCAAGAAGGAGGGACTTGCTGCAAGGCCTTGGGGACCTGGCAGTGTGGCTGGGAGCACAGGGTTCTTCACTAGGTCCACTGAGGCAGAAAGAGGTTATAGGCCAGATCTGAATAGAATTAGATTTAGGTTAATTCCAAGAATATTAGGGTCCTATATTGGGACAAGAGGTGCTAGCCCAGACACTGTAGCCTGCCAGCTCTACTGGGCTGTAGTTTTTCCTCTGGCAAGGCGTGGGGCTCTGGAAACCTGGGAGTGCATGCAGTGATGCTCTCTCTACCTCCCCACCCCCTGCTCTCAGCCCATGGGCATCATGTCCATCCTGGAGGAGGAGTGCATGTTCCCCAAGGCCACTGACATGACCTTCAAGGCCAAGCTGTATGATAACCACCTGGGCAAGTCCAACAACTTCCAGAAGCCACGCAACATCAAGGGGAAGCAGGAAGCCCACTTCTCCCTGATCCACTATGCTGGCACAGTGGACTACAACATCCTGGGCTGGCTGGAGAAGAACAAAGACCCACTCAACGAGACAGTGGTGGGCCTGTACCAGAAGTCCTCCCTCAAGCTCATGGCCACACTCTTCTCCACCTATGCTTCTGCTGATGTCGGTAAGAGGGCAGCCCCTGACCTGGGCCAGAGCAATTCTGAGGTTGCCAGGGGCCAGGGTCCCTCTGCTTCAAAGCACAGGATTCTAGAGGCAGAAGAGAACCCACGAACCATGGGATGGGGGTCAGGAAATCTCACAGTAGTCATTCTGCCACTGATCTGTAGAAGGGCCATTTTCCACTTTGTGTTATGGATATTGGTGTACATGTCGAGTGTCTCCTCAAGACTGAACAACTGGAGGTGAGTGAGGCACATGCATCGCTGTGTAGAGCGTAGAGCTGTGCCTGGCCCAGTGTAGAGCTGTGCCTGTGGGAGGTCTTGGTAAATGTTGAAAGGATCACCGAACATCTGGTAGCATGGGTGAGTGTCCCGTTCAGAGAAGGAAGAGAAAGGCTGTGGCTTGGGAGGAGGAGGAACTACAGGAAGGAAGGTAGACCGTGGAAAGAAGCAGGCATGAAGGGAGGGGTTCGAAGAAGGTGGGAGAAGAGCACTCATACGATTTCAGCACCTACTATGTGGCAAGCAAGCTTATCTAATCTCCATCCCAGTTTTTAGAGGCAGTTACTGTTCTCGTCGTGGGAAAACCAAGACGTGGAGAATCACTTTGTGAAGTCACACAGCTAGTGAGAGGCAGAGCCCTGCCTCTGACCAAGGGTTCCTCAGCTTTCAGACTCTGGCTCCTCATCCCTTCTCTTGTTATTAGGGGACAGCGGTAAAGGCAAAGGAGGCAAGAAAAAGGGCTCATCCTTTCAGACAGTGTCGGCCCTCCACCGGGTAAGAAGGTCCCAGAGATGCCAGGGGGCCTGTGGTGGGCAGGCCCAGCCCTTTGACTGTGTCACCCTAATCTGATTCTCTGAGTCTGGGGAGGAAAGAAGCTAGAGCTATGTGGTCATTTTGGGCATGTAAATTCTACCCAAACCTGAGCTCCCATCATAAATTATGTGTCAACTCTTGGTCCCTTGGAGAATTCTGGAGACAGGCTGTCAGGGACCCAGGGCTCCTGTGGCTCCTGACTCCCCACTCTCATCCACCCCAGGAGAATCTGAATAAACTTATGACCAACCTGAGGACCACTCATCCTCACTTTGTGCGCTGCATCATCCCCAATGAACGGAAGGCTCCAGGTGAGTGATGTGTAAAGGTTTAGTCTGGGGAGGGCACTTGGCATCCACTTGCCCTGAGACCGACAGCTTCTCCTCTCCTGCTGCAGGGGTGATGGACAACCCCCTGGTCATGCACCAGCTGCGCTGCAACGGTGTGCTGGAGGGCATCCGCATCTGCAGGAAGGGCTTCCCCAACCGCATCCTCTATGGGGACTTCAGGCAGAGGTGGGTACAGGGGCACCCTAGAGCTCAGGGAACAGGGGAAGCCTGGGCAGACTTAGTGAGGAAGGGAGTCCACAGGTGGCCCCGAATGCTGTGGGCAGAACAGATTGGTGCAAAATGTGGGTGACTTGGGGCACCTCCCTCTCCAGGTACCGCATCCTGAACCCAACAGCCATCCCCGAGGGCCAGTTCATTGACAGCAGGAAAGGGGCAGAGAAGCTGCTGGGCTCCCTGGACATTGACCACAACCAGTACAAGTTCGGCCACACCAAGGTGGGTCTAGAGCCCCACAGGGTGGCACTGCGGGACATGTCGCCACCTTGAGCAGAGCAGCTGGGAGTTTGGAAAGCAGGCCTCTGATTCCTGGCTTCCTGTATTAATCCAAGGGCTGGAACCCAGGCTTCTTTTCTGTCTTGTTCTTCATATTTCACTCTGAGGTCTAGGATATATGGGTAATGGGTCACCTGGGAGCTTAGTCAGCACCTCCTTCCCTCTTCCTCCACCCTGGCTACCCTTCTCTGAGGCTGCAGCCCTCTTGCCTGCAGGTGTTCTTCAAGGCGGGGCTGCTGGGGCTGCTGGAGGAGATGCGGGATGAGAGGCTGAGCCGCATCATCACCCGCATCCAGGCACAAGCCCGGGGCCAGCTCATGCGCATTGAGTTCAAGAAGATTGTGGAGCGCAGGTGAGGCGAGGGAAAGGGCGAGGCTCTCCCAGAGATGTAAAAGGTAGACAAGCAATGCTAACTGGTGTGACTCCGAAGACCTGAGTTCAAACCCTGACTTCACCACTTACTAGCTGGCTTGAGCAAGTGACTACCCTGCTAGGTCTCATTTTGAATTCTTTACAAAAAGAAAGTTCCCCATAAAGAATGAGATACCATTTTAAAACACCAGCTTGACAAAAATCAAGAAGTCTGACCCACTGCTTACAGGTACATAAATTAGCACAATCTCCCTGAAAAACAACTTATCATTATCTTTTAAAGATGGACAATTGCAGGGGTACCTGGCTGACCCAGTCCATAGAGCATGCAACTCTTGATCTCGAGGTCATAAGTTTGAGCCCCATTTTGGGTACAGAGAACATCCCAAAATAAAAAAAATAAAAAATATGGACAATTGCATAGCTTCCAATTCCATTCCTAAGTGCTTTCCCACAGAAACTCCTGCATGTATACAACATGGGACAAAAAAGAATCTTCATAGCAGCATTGGCCAAAATAGCAAAGATTTGGAAACAACTCCAATTTCCATCTCCAGGGGAATGGGTAAATAGTATAGTTGTTCAGTGCAATATTATAAAGCAATGAAAGGAGGGACTTACAACCACATGGTGCAATGTGTTTGAGCCTCAGAAGCCTATGGTTGAGTGAACAAAAGCAAGTCACGGAAGGATACATATAATGTAATATAATTTTTATAAATCTCGGAGATACTAAAAAATAGTGACATATTGTTTAAAGACACGTACATATATTGTTAAAGTATGTTTTGAAAAAGTAAGGAAATGAAAAACACAAGATTAAGGATAGTGGCTGCTTCTGGTGGGGGGACCAGGAAAGGGGATTGAGAAGCACACTGAGAGAGCCAACACTGGCAACATGCTCTTCTAGTTGTTGTTCGAAGGATTGATAGGTTCATGCAAAGTCATTTTGTTTCATGCTTCATAACTTACATGTACACTATAGATATTCTTACATGTAAAATATAATTTTTTTAACATATCTGAGGTTCTTATGGGATTAGAAACACTGAACTTAGCAGACACTCTCTGAATGGTGTAGCTTTCATTACTACTAACGCCCCAGTAGGGAAGATATAAACTGCCCTTTTGTTGAATTAATTAATAAATATTTATTGAGCAACTCCATGTTCAGTGTGATAATGTTGGAGTCGGGGTGCATATCAAGGCAACAACACAGGGCTCCTGCCCTCAGGTGCCTATGAGCTTGTTTAGATGGGCTGGGAGCCAATTGCAGTTGGTCCCATGCTTGGGAAGTGCTCTTTCAGAATGCCCCTTCCTGCCTCCGTGTTTCCTTGCCAGGGATGCCTTGCTGGTAATCCAGTGGAACATTCGGGCCTTCATGGGGGTCAAGAACTGGCCCTGGATGAAGCTCTACTTCAAGATCAAGCCACTACTCAAGAGTGCAGAGACAGAGAAGGAGATGGCCACCATGAAGGAGGAGTTTGCACGCATCAAAGAGGCGCTGGAGAAGTCAGAGGCTCGCCGCAAGGAGCTGGAGGAGAAGATGGTGTCCCTGCTGCAGGAGAAGAATGATCTCCAGCTCCAAGTGCAGGCGGTGAGGCCACACGATGATCTCTTCATTCCTTCCCTTTCCTCCCCTGGATTATAGCCCATCTCACCCCCAGGAACTAAGACGCTGGATCTTTCCTCTCTTTAATCACCAACTCTCCTCTCTGTCCTCTTCTCCAGGAACAAGATAACCTCAATGATGCAGAGGAGCGCTGCGACCAGCTGATCAAGAACAAGATCCAGCTGGAGGCCAAGGTGAAGGAGATGACCGAGAGGCTGGAGGACGAGGAGGAGATGAATGCGGAGCTCACTGCCAAGAAGCGCAAGCTGGAAGATGAGTGCTCTGAGCTCAAAAGGGACATTGATGACCTGGAGCTGACGCTGGCCAAGGTGGAGAAGGAGAAGCACGCAACAGAGAACAAGGTGAGGGCAGCTCCTTCTGGTTCTAGCCCAGGTCTTCTCAGGATTCTTAGACCACGGTGTGGTCCTGGTCCTTAGCATTGGACATCCTCATAGATGTCTCCAGGCCAATGACCTCTGACCCTAAAGGGGATGGGGTTCTTGGTCAACAGGTGAAGAACCTGACAGAGGAGATGGCTGGGCTAGATGAGATCATCGCCAAGCTGACCAAAGAGAAGAAGGCTCTGCAAGAAGCCCACCAGCAGGCCCTAGATGACCTTCAGGCTGAGGAGGACAAGGTCAATACCTTGACCAAGGCCAAGGTCAAGCTGGAGCAGCAGGTGGACGATGTAAGTAGATTGTCACAGGGCCTAGATATACCAGGTCTGTATGTGTGTGTGTGTGTATGTGTGTGTGCATGTGTGTGTGTTTGGAAGGATGGGATTGGAGAGTGTTCCCTCCCTTGGTACATTTCTAGAAGGGAGCTGGGGAATAGAAAAAGGGAAACATGATCAATTATGAGTTATGTATCTCATCCCATTGATACGATCAACAATAGAGATGGACTTCCTTTTTTCAATTAGGTTCAAGCCTTTATATCTCTACCTTCGACCACAGGGTCTAGAGAGTTATCACATAAGAATCCAATACATTTCTTTGGGAATTTTGTGAGGCTCTGAGGATCTTTAGACCTCTAATATTTTAAGCGGGATCTGGCCCTCAGTGATCACTGTTCCACAGATAGTTCTCTGTGCTTATCTCCATTGGATCATTTATCACCCATGTTATCATTATCGAAGTATCTATCTCAGCCATAACACTGTAAGCTGTCTTTAGGTGAGAACTTGGATTGATTCAGTTTTGCATCTGAAATGCCTAGCACAGGACTGCAGGAGGCTGCTGAATGAATGAATGGAGCTTTGGGTTTCATCACACAGTCATTCATGAAATTCATTCATGAAATCATTATCAAATAGTTATTGAGCATCCCTCAATGCTAAGCAGTCTCATAGTCCCTTGGCCCACTCTGGGAAAGCTTTTCCAAGTCCTGGACATCTCTTAGGATGCCCCAAACCTGGAGTGACTGAGCTTCCAAATCACCGAATCAGGATGATTTGTCTTATGGGGCACACTGGTCCTTCTCCCCACCAGCTGGAGGGATCCCTGGAGCAGGAGAAGAAAGTGCGCATGGACCTGGAGCGAGCAAAGCGGAAGCTGGAGGGTGACCTGAAGCTGACCCAGGAGAGCATCATGGACCTGGAGAATGACAAGCAGCAACTGGATGAGCGGCTGAAAAAGTAGCGTGTTCCCCTCCCCAGCGCCTTTCCTCCTCCACAGCTCAGCAGCCTGTTCTACCTATGACAGCGCAAGCTGCCCCAACATGTCCATCCTCAGAGGCCACAGCCTCACGCAGTCTCCATCAGTGGGTGCAAAACCATGGGCAGAGGCCTCCAGCAAGAGGGCTCTCCTTCCCCAGACACATGGAGCAGGGCCCTGCAGTCCTCCCTGGCAGAAAGTCTAACCTGGATCCCTCAAGGCTTTTCTTCCTGTTGGGCAGCGAAGTGGGATGGAAACTCATAGCTTACCTCCTTCTACACACAAGTCTCTTTGGAGACCAGTTGCTTAACACCGAGGAAGGCTCCACACAAAAGCTTCTCAGGAAAGGCCTTTCGGGTCCTTCTCAGAGAGCTCTGACGACCACAGAGAAATGGGTCAGCCACCACGCTTAAGCAGTGCAGGGGTCTGATCAACTCATGGATCCAATTCTTATTGCCAGTCCTACCAAGATGTACAGATCCACTTCCCACACTTGAAAAACTGAGCCTGCAGGGTAGATTTGGATAATCAAAGATCTTATGCAGCTTTAGGGTCTGGACTTTGAAAGGCTCTGAGAATCATCATGATTGCATCCTCATGGGGCCTGTGTCTGCCCAGGAGTCCTCACACTTCTCCAGGCACAGCATGTGTTGAATGAATGAAGGAGTATATGATCCCAAGGATCCTCAAACCTCCTTCTAAGGATGGTATTTTGAGGCCCACTTTACCAAAGAGGAAACAAAGGCTCAGAAAGTTTAACCAAAGTGCCCAAAGTAACAGTGATAGAATTAAAGGCCATCAGAGCTAAAAGGGGCCTTTGAAACCATCTAATCCAATGCCGTCATTCTACAGGACCAGAGAGGAAGTCCCACAGAGCCCAGGTCTTGTCACTCCACCTGTGGTGCTCTGCCCATTACATTCTTGCTGGACTTTAGGCCTTCAGCATGGACCCTACATCAGCCCCAGATGCTATTTTTCTGATGAAATCCTGCTCTTCGTTTTTTTGTATCACCATTTCCAACCACTGACGGGCCCCCCTGCTGCCCAGCCGACCTTCTTCATCTTACTCTCCCTCGTTCCCCACAGGAAGGACTTTGAGCTGAATGCCCTCAATGCAAGGATTGAAGATGAGCAGGCCCTGGGTAGCCAGTTGCAGAAGAAGCTCAAAGAGCTTCAGGTAAGTTATGGGATGCCTAGGCTGGAGCCCCTGGGCTGGCCGTCAGCTTCCTCCACCCCCTCCTCCAGGATGTCCTCTCCCCAACATTACAGGAACATGCCATGTGTCCATGAAGGGTGATGCTGAGCTACCACAGTTCACCCATGGAGCACCCCTAAGAGGGGCTGGGCGATCCAAGGATGACACAGGAAGAGACCTTGAAAAGGTCACAGGTGTAGGGGGCAGAAATCCTGGCTTCCTGTCTCAGCTCTGGTTTAGCTGGCAACTGTGGGGTGCCCACTCCTGATATCTGGGTTTCTGTGTCCTCCCTTGTTACCAATGGCGTTTAAGATCCCTTTAGCCCTGATAGTCTGTGACTTTGATTCTTACCCCTCGAGCAGACACCATGTTAGGTCTTTGGACAAACATGGCTCTCTCATTCTAAACTTTTAATACTTTTGCCACTAAACTTCTTAAAATATCCCTAGAACACAGGTTTCTTTGTCCCTCTTAAAGAGCAAGCTTCAACCACTTTCTTTCCAATAGAACATGTATAATGTTCTGGCCTAAAGGAAGCCTAGTTCAGCTGTCCAAAACATCTTCTCCAAATCCTTTCATTTCTACTTCTCTGCTGGTAGAACTGAAAAGATTTGCTGTTCCAGACAAGCCAGGAATGTCCTAGAGCTCTGGGGTGGGGGCTCCGCTGGGCGGTGGGGCTGAGACCTCTGTGTCCCGGGCCAGGCTCGCATCGAGGAGCTGGAGGAGGAGCTGGAGGCCGAGCGCACCGCCAGGGCCAAGGTGGAGAAGCTGCGCTCAGACCTGTCCCGGGAGCTGGAGGAGATCAGCGAGCGGCTGGAGGAGGCTGGGGGGGCCACGTCCGTGCAGATCGAGATGAACAAGAAGCGCGAGGCCGAGTTCCAGAAGATGAGGCGGGACCTGGAGGAGGCCACGCTGCAGCACGAGGCCACGGCGGCGGCCCTGCGCAAGAAGCACGCGGACAGCGTGGCCGAGCTGAGCGAGCAGATCGACAACCTGCAGCGCGTGAAGCAGAAGCTGGAGAAGGAGAAGAGCGAGTTCAAGCTGGAGCTGGACGATGTCACCTCCAACATGGAGCAGATCATCAAGGCCAAGGTAGGCTGCCTGCTCACCGTCCTC
>NW_027398876.1:0-9639 GCF_003265705.2 Callorhinus ursinus | reverse complement strand
TGGTGATGGTGGTGATGGTGATGATGACGATGGTGGTGATGGTGATGGCAATAACAACAGTAGCCAACATTCAATGAACATATGCCCAGCATTGTTCTAGGTGTTTTGTAACACCCAGTTACAGGTGAACTATAAAATCCATTAAATTCTTACAACACCCCTTGAGGTTGGTACGTTATTATCCCCTTTTTATAGATGGAAATAACTAAGACACAGAGAATATCTAGAAAAGCTGCTTACCCTCCAAACAAGTTAATCTGATCAAGAAGGCTTTTTAAAAGAAACACGAACAAACAAAATTATAAAATGTACAGCTATGGAAATATTTAAAGTCTACTTATGTTTGTACAAGGCTGCTTCCTCCTTCCTCTAATAAAGGAAAAATGGCCCAAGAGATTTGGAAGGCTCTCAAAGGCAAGTTCCAATTATGTAATCACAAACAGACCCCGTGTAGAACAGACTAGGATGCATTTAAAGTGCCAATCCAGCCACACTGTAAGGAATGATTTTTAAAAAACATGAGGAAAACATGAAAATTGGGTACCAGGCAAGTGCTGATTAAGCAGTAATGGTCTCTAAGAACAAAGAGGAAAAATGCATTAATTTCCAGAAAGACTAAAAATTGTGATAAAAATGTAACAGTAACAAAAGTGGTTCCTTCAGTTATGTTCTGTTGAACCTAATAAGGATATTTTTCTGTCTCCTGCTTGGGATATGTGAAATACAGTTAACAGAGATGAAAGAGAATATTGCTTTTTAACTCCTCTCTGATTCCATGTTCTGCGGGGGAAGCTGAAAGGAAGTCTAGTGAGAGAGAACCACACACCTCAACCCTATAAAACTCAGGTCTGTGGTCCAAGAAATAACACATCCAGGTAGCCAGATTGTTTGCAAATGAGAGCTTGTTCCACAGACGTGGAAGAAGATGGAGAATGTGAAAGATGCCAAAGAACTCTGAGGATCATCCGACACAGTATGATCTTCAAGAAGGGGGAGAGGACAGAATCCACAATGTAGGATTTGTGAGGGCATACAACATAGACACAAGGATCACTTAGGGCCGCTGTGGATTCCTGACAATCAGGCCAAATGAATAACTTTTCCTAAAGTTACAGAATGGTGCACAAAGCCAAATTCATGAGTGCATCCAGCTGGGAGGAGCAGCTAGCCAATACACTGCATGAATGGGTCAGGGTGGTCCCCGTCTGGGGGCCTCGTATTCAGTCCTCGGCTTAACAAGTAAGAGAAACCGACTGTAACAGCAGCTGTCATCTGGTGAGCACTATTTACCGAGCACCTTGCTTTGGAACAGATGCTCTCCTTCCACCCTCTCAAACACCTCTGAGGTAGATGCTATGAAATCCTGACCCTAACACTGAGGAAGAAACTCAACTGAGAGAGGACTTGCCCAAGATCAGTTATCTCCAGCAGAGGTGGCTTTAGAGGGTGGGATTAACTAGCACACTCCTACAGTTAGCAGCCAGGATGCTGTAGGGATGTGCAGCCCTGACGCAGGAAAAGAAACTAATGAGGCTACTGATTTACCTTGGAAAAGCACCAGTGAAAATAAGATGGCCGTCCTCATGTGGGAAAGGCTGCCGTGTGGAAGGGACAGACTCCTCTTGGCTCTGGTGAGTAGATTCAGGAGCACGGGTAGAAGGCAGAATCTGACTAAGAACAGACAACACTTCGAACGATCAGCACCATCTGGTACCAGGAGGGAAGGTCTAGGGAGACAGTGAGCCTGGTCACCAAGGGAGTTCCTACAGAGGCGGGGCAGCCATTCCTGTGAGGAGAAGGTCAACAGACTCAAACAGGAGGTGACAATGAGATTGGAAGCCCATCAGATTTCCTGCAAATTCTGAGATTCTCTGAAGATGCAGACTCGTGATATAACAAGATATATCCTGAAGTCTCAAAGACAGATATATTCTTGTTTGTCAGCCTGGTCATGAGATGCCCTTTCTTGATTAGCACTTCCAAAAAAGCACTGATTAACTCGTACAAATATTTAGAGTGAGGGCCTAGTGCTCTGCTGGAATCAGTGAATCATTTCGTGTCCATCTTTAGATTTTAACATGGAAAAGACAAAACAGTTGAACATGTTTGTTTTCTTTCACTCTGCACCATTGCCCTGAAACAACAGTGATTTGTACTCTTGCTTGGGCAAGGCCTTCCTTGCCTTCCTTGCCTTCCTCATTAGCCCTAGAGAGAGCTAATGAGGCTACCGGGCCCTGGTGGATGAAACTCTCCAGATGGGTTCACTCAAGTGTTTGAAACTGTGCAATGCTGACCATATGATATACTGGTTCTCAGCATACTTTTATCTTTCAACCAATATTAAGCACTATTAGCCAAACAGAAATACTAGAGACAGCAATTTGGCTGGATTCGATGTCTCTATGCAATATTTATCTCCCTTCTGGAAGTTGGTCATGCAATGTTGACACCAGCTTATTGAATTTTGTTTTCTTTTCTCATATTAACCCACTGCTTGGGCTTCCACAAGTTACAGGAGAGAAAACCCTCATACATGACTTGTGCCTAATCTTTTATGAGAAAACACAGCTGGTCCTATTGCTGTTCCCAGTGTATCTAGAAATGATTGTGAGATAAAATTACATGCCCATGCCATGCACCTGTGGGTTAGGCAGTGACTAAGATGGAACCACATGAGACAGGAGG
Source organism: Callorhinus ursinus (assembly GCF_003265705.2). Lineage (NCBI taxonomy): Eukaryota > Metazoa > Chordata > Mammalia > Carnivora > Otariidae > Callorhinus > Callorhinus ursinus. Next base: position 6,954 of record NW_027398876.1, on the reverse strand, counting down.
ACAAGGGCTCTGAATCTGTAAGAAAACGAATCAAGAAAATCCATTTCCTTATGTGCCGTACCATATAGGTCATACAAACATCTTCAGAGATCTTTTAAAGTCTATGTAAATTGTTCATGGGAAGCAATGGAACAGAGATCTTTAAGCCACTACCCTAATTACAAAACCAGAGGCCCCCCCCACCACCACCACCCCACCCCACCCCCCGGTGTGCCTGGCTGACTCAGTAGGTTGAACAGCACGCTCTTGGTTTCAGCTCAGGTCATGATCTCATGGGTCATGGGCTCGAGCCCTGGGTCTGGCTCTGCACTCAGCAGGGAGTCTGCTTGAGATTCTCTCACGCTGCCCCTACTCCCTCCCCCAGTAAATAAATAAATCTTAAAGACAAAAAAACAGTCTGCTCTATCACCACCAGGGATATCACCACTACTCTACACCACAAGTTCTTTTTCAGTGAAATGAAGATGAGAGTAGTACTTGCTCTAACAGGCTGCACAGAGAATTAAATGAGATACTGTCTACAACCCACGATAATTACTTAGGAAATGTTTAATACAGTGTATTTACTGTCATCGTTAACATTATTTTCACTGGTTTCCTTTAGGAAACTAGAAACCTAGTGCCAAAAATTTTAAAGCTCGAGGGGTATTGTTGTCACCACTCCACCGGAAATGCATTCTGCATCCTATGCCACCTGTAAGACCCTACCTCTGCCCTCGCTCAAGGCAACTCACTCTACAGGACAGGGCTGCCTCAGCACCAAGCAGATCTGTAACCACTTTGCTGCTGCTTCTCCTGACTCTTGTCCACTACTTCAACAATGCCTCTTTGCCGTTTTATTTAGAAAGCAATCCGGATTTGAGGACTTCTGATTGAAAATCATCCCTGTGATGTGCTTCTGTAAAGAAAAGGGAAAGAACCAAGGAGTCCTCATGAGCACCATCATAAAAGGATCAGCAATTAGACTCACGAACTAGGCAGAGACCCCCTCCAAAGTGTCATGAAAGCCCTCTTCTAACCATGTAACTGTAATTACATGGTGTCAGGATTCCAGCTTCACCTCTGGAAGGTGGCTTACTCGGCCCGGAGGGTGGACACGCTAATATAGAACTTCTGGGACTGCTGTTAGGTTGCATAAATGCATACATGAAATGAACAGCCTGCAGTGTGCCCCAGGTAACCATCATTTGCGTATCATTGCCTTCTTCCTGTAAGCATCAGGTAATATTCCAGGTAAACCAACATTCCTCCACCTCCTACAATCTCTTCTTAATTCTACAGTTACTTACTTCAGTTTGTCAAAGATCCCATTTAATTTTAAGACCTTGAACTAAAATTTTACTTTCCCACTGTGAATATTTCATATATATAAACTATAGTCTTTTCTAATACAAATCCAATACTCCCTGTAAGGAGCCGCATGTGTTGACCGCATTCCTGTTGGAGCTTGCCTCACTAGTTCTCTTGATTCTCAATGCTAGCAGCACAGGGAGGCCCTGGCTACAGACCTGCTTCTACCTGCTTCACAGGGAGTGGGGATGGCACCCTGGACCAGAGCCTCTCAGCCTCCACCCTGGGCCATAGTAGCAACGACACCAAGATTAAATGACTGCCTGAGGATCCCAAGAGGGTGTACATTATTCTAACACTGCACCCTCTGCATTCCCATCTTTCTTTCCCTTAGGATTTCTTGATCTAGAGGTCCTGACCTCATCAAGGAGAAAGAGAGTAGGGAACTATCTTTAAATATCTATAAACGGGGTGCCTGGCTGGCTCAGTTGGTGGAGCATGCGATCTTTGATCTCAGGCTTGTAGGTTCGAGCCCCACGTTAATATAGAGATTACTTAAAAACAAAAATGTTAAGGGCGCCTGGGTGGCTCAGATGGTTAAGCATCTGCCTTCAGCTCAGGTCAGGATCCCAGGGTGCTGGGATCAAGTCCCACATCAGGCTCCCTGCGCGGAAGGGGGCCTGCTTCTTCCTCTCCCTCTGCTGCTCCTCCTGCTTGTGCTCTTTCACTCTCTCTGTCAAATAAATAAATAAAATCTTTAAAAAAAAATTAAAATGTTAAAAATAAATAAATATCAAATTACCTGTCATTTCTCATCTAAACTTTACACTTCACAGTATAAGAATTGTGTTCATTCTATCACTAGTATGTTCTAAAAATAAACAAAAATGTTGTATATAATCCTGAGGAAAAAAATATTCCAGCAAAGTCAATTCTAAAATTTTTCACTTGCTGGTATTACTATTACTATTTCTAACTGAAAATAAACCAGTATTTCAGTTATATTTCTGGATAAATAAAAACACATGCCCTGAATGTTTTCATGTTTACACAGCACTTTCTCAAATTGCTTGAGAAATCTAGCTATCATCTGTAACATTTCCTCTCTGGGGCAGCAAAATTTGCTCTAAATTACACATATAAAACTTACAAATTCTAGAGTAGCCTAATTTTAACTCTAGACTTCTATATTATCAGAATTTAAATATCTGAAACATTTTACAGAAATCCAACTAAATTAAATTTTCAATGACTGTGGCAATCAGTGTCCACTCAAAAATCTCAGCATTATGATAAGCCTTCTCAGTATGCTGTCCAAACCTGAGGACAGTACATTTGATACAGTGTTCTACAAAGTTGTCATGTATTTATTTAAGATTCTAGGCTCTCCCAAACTCATTTGGCTTGGTGTCTGGAGTAACTTAGAGCAGTAAATTTGCATGAACATTAAATGAAATTATTTCGCCAAGCTAGCTAAGCATTTATAGAAAGAAAAAAAAAGTATGTTAAAAGAAAAAAACATTGGTGTCATACATGTTGAAAGTAAGCAGACACCTAGTAGATATCTTTTTCCCTTTTTATTTGTTTTGGGAAACCAGATATCAGTTCCACAAGTAGTATCACCTACAATGCTCTGGCTGTGCATGACAAACATGTGACCCTCAAAGGCCAACAGACTGACTTGTTAGGCTCTGTATTCATCAAGATACCCAAAGGAGGGGAGCCTCCAACTACTCTGGCAGCTCCAGAGAGTCATTAAGCACCAGGCCCATCATCCCTAAACCCGCAGTTTCATGGTCCCAAAAAGGATGCAGCAGCTCCAGGCATCACAAACCCACTGAAAGTCAGCAAGTACAGAGCAGAACACACAAATTTTCTGGTGGCTTTCCTTCCTTTAATTCAACTAAGAAATTCTTCCCTAAAGCCTCTGGCCCACCCCCCCTTACTCTCATTAGCCGAAACAATGCTTATTCTTTAAGTGATCACTGCAAAGAGCAATGGAATTGCCATGGATGGCTCACCCAGTCACCGTTCATACCTCGGGGATACCAGTAATCACCAATGACCAGCATATTAATTAGCACAAATGATGAAACTATTTTACTTCAATTTTGCTATTTTACCTAAAATGTTAAGTAAAAACAAAAACAAAAACAAACAAACAAAAAAAAAAAAACGAGTATTTCCATGGAATAAAGTTCACTGTTAGAAATGGAGACAAGGAGGGGTGCCTGGGTGGCTCAGTTGTTAAGTGTCTGCCTTCAACTCAGGTCATGGTCCCAGGGTCCTGGGATCGAGCCCCGCATCAGGCTCCCTGCTCAATGGGAAGCCTGCTTCTCCTTCTCCCACGCCCCCTGCTTATGTTCCCTCTCTTGCTGTGTCTCTCTCTGTTAAATAAATAAATAAAATCTTAAAAAAAAAAAAAGAAATGGAGACAAGGAGGCAGAGCAAGATGGCGGAGGAGTAGGAGACTTGGATTTCGTTTGGTCCCAGGAATTCAGATGGACAGGGATCAAACCATTCTGAACACCCACGAATGCAAAAGGAGATCAAAGAAAAGAGTAGCAGCAACTCTCTGAACAGAAAAGCGACCACTTTCTGGAAGGTAAGACGTTCGGAGAAGTGAATCCAAGGCGATATTCAGGATAGACGGCGGGGGAGGGGGCCTCCATCCGCCACTTCTGGCCAGTGATAGAGCAGCGGAGCACATAATTGGAACTTTTAAAAAGTTGGCTCTGATGAAGGACGTCGCTCCAGTGGCTAAGCGGGGGCTGGAACCCTCGCTGGGGCAGTGTGGTCCCAGGACCCTCAGGGTCACAGAAAGACCAAGGGTGCCTAAGTGTGGCAGAGCTCCTGGGTATCAGAGTGGGGAAGCCGGCTGCAGAGACAGAGCAGAGGCACCGACTCTCAGCTCGGGGTTGCCATAAACTGTGATCGGCAACACAGTCAGGCCACGGCTCCTCCAGCAGGGACCCAACAAGCAGCAGATCCGGGGAGACTCCCCTTCCTCCCCGGGGAGGAGCGGCACGGGAACGCACCGCAGAGAACTGCTGGGTTTGGAGACTCCACACCGGGTCGGGTGCCAGAGATAGAAACGCTCGGTCACAGGCCGGGTGAGCACGGAGTGCGGCTGGAGACCAGGGAGACCAGAGTGACTGACTGCTCTTCTCTGGGGGTGCACTGAGGAGCGGGGCCCCGAGTTCTCAGCTCCTTCACGACACAGACTGGGGAGGCCGCCATTTTCACTCTCATCCTCCAAAGCTGTACGAAGAGCTTGCAGGGAACAGAATCTGCCGAGAACAAACCTGAGCAGATTACTTAGCCCAGACCGGCAAGGATGGGGCATTCCGCCTCCAGCAAAGACATTTGGGAACCACGGCAACAGGCCCCGTCCCCAGAAGATCAGCAAGAACACCCAGCCAAGACCAAGTTTACCAATCAAGAGAGAACCGTAGAACTCCAGTGCTAGGGGAATACTACACATAGAATTCATGGTTTTACCATGATTCTTTAGTCTTTGAAAGTTGATTTTTTTTAACTGTCTTTTTTTTTTTAATTTTTCTTTTTCCCTTTTTCAACCAACATCTTATCAATCCCATTTTTAAAAACCATTTTTATTTTTCATTTTTCGAGTCATATTGTATCACTTCATAGTAGTACCCTTATTTTTGAAATACATATATAAGTAGTTCTCTCTTTAAAATTTGAGATACAGTTTCTTCTAACAGATCAAAATATACCGTAAATCTCTAGTGTATGGTTTTGTTCCAGTCTCCTGCCTGATCACATTCTCTATGTTTTTTTTTTTTTTAAATCCTCTTCTTTTTTCAACTTCTTCTTAATTCCTTTTATAAAATCTTTTATAACTTTCATCTTTACAGTCATATTCCATCCCTTCATCAAATTAACCCTTATTTTTGTACATATATAAGGTTTTCTTTCTTTAAAATTTTGGGAGGCACTGTCTACTAACAGACCAAAATACACTCAAAATCTAGTGTGTGGCACTGATCTATGCACCAGCCTGATCATATTTGATCATATTCCGTTTTTTGTTTTGTTTTGGTCTGTTTTTGTTTTTAACTTTTTCTTTTTCTTTTCCTTTTTTCTTTCTTTCCCGTTCTCTTTCCCTGGTTTCAGGTCTTTTATGATTTGTTTAGAGTATATTTTCTGGGGACATTGTTACCCTGTTAGCATTTTGTTCTCACATTCTTCTATTCTCCTCTGGACAAAATGACAAGACAGAAAAATTCACCTCAACAAAAAAAACAAGAGGCAGTATGCACTGCCAGGGACCTACTCAATATGGACATTAGCACAATGTCAGAACTAGAATTCACAACGATGATTTTAAAGATACTAGCAGGGCTTGATAAAAGCATGGAAGTTTTTAGAGAAACCCCTTCTGGAGAAATAAAAGAAATATAATTTAACTAAGTCGAAATCAAAAAGGCTATAATGAGGTGCAATCAAAAATGGGGGCACTAACTGCTAGGATAAATGAGGCAGAAGAGAGAATTAGCGATATAGAAGATCAAATGATGGAAAATGAAGAAGCTGAGAAAAAGAAAGATAAACAACTACAGCACCACGAGGGCAGAATTCAAGAGATAAGTGATACCATAAGACGAAACAACATTAGAATAATTGGGATCCCAGAAGAAGGAGAAAGAGAGAGAGGGGCAGAAGGTACACTGGAGCAAATTATACAAGAGACCTTCCCTAATTTGGGGAAGTAAACAGGCATCAAAATCCAGGAGGCACAGAGAACCCCTTTCAAAATCAATAAAAACAGGTCAACACCCCGACATCTAATAGTAAAACTTACCAGTCTCAGAGACAAAGAGAAAATCCTGAAAGCAGCGTGGGAGAAGAGATACGTAACCTACAATGGTAGAAACATTAGATTGGCAACAGAGACCTGGCAGTCCAGAAAAGACTGGCATGATATACTCAGAGCACTAAATGAGAAAAATATGCAGCCAAGAATACTACATCCAGCTAGGCTGTCACTGAAAATAGACGGAGAGATAAAAAGCTTCCAGGACAAACAAAAACTAAAGGAATTTGCAAACACAAAACCAGCCCTACAAGGAATCTTGAAAGTGGTCCTGTAAGCAAACAGAGAGCCTCAAAGCAACATAGACCAGAAAGGAACACAGACAATATACAGTAACAGTCACCTTACAGGCAATACAATGGCACTAAATTCATATTGTTGAATAGTTACCCTGAATGGGAAAGGGCTAAATGCCCCAATCAAAAGACACAGGCTATGAGACTGGATTAAAAAACAAGACCCATCAATATGCTGTCTACAAGTGACTCATTTTACACCCAAAGACACCCCCACACTGAAAGTGAAGGGGTGGAAAAACATTTACCATGCTAATGGACATCAAAAGAAAGCTGGGGTGGCAATCCTTATATCAGACAAATTAGATTTTAAATCAAAGACTGTAATAAGAGATGAGGAAAGACACTATATCTTACTGAAAGGGTCAATCCAACAAGAAGATCTAACAATTGTAAATATCTATGCCCCTAACGTGGGAGCAGCCAATTATATAAGGCAATTAGTAACAGAAGCAGAGAAACACATTGATAACAATACAATAATAGTGGGGGACTTTAACACCCCCCTGACTGAAATGGACAGATCAT